>NC_086072.1:21840584-22140584 GCF_948474715.1 Cydia amplana
TGTATAAAGTGTCATTCAATAGAACTTGCTAACTATGTAAACAAACCGCCATACTAAAATTGACACTGAATGTCAATTTACTAGTAACTTTTGTTTACATACTCGTAGTTAGCAAGTTCTATTGAATGACACTTTACGGTCACTTATGACTTACCCCCATATTCATAAAACTTAGAGAACCTTTGAGAACTTTTATCCCTTTCTAACAAACGCAAATGTCAAAATGACAGATAAGGACAAACAATTTAAGCTATAGCTGGTCAACCAAATCTTGTCAGTAAAAAAGGCGCGAAATTCAAATTTTCTATGAGACGATATCCCTTCGCGCCTACATTTTTCAAATTTGCCGCCTTTTTCTACTGTCAAGATCTGGTTGACCAAGTATAGCTATGAACTTACCAAGTTCTTAGTAGAGACGAATGGTAGATATAACTGGAAGCCTTGGTTAGCTAGCTGTGTCTCCAGCTGGTCGGACACCACGGAGAGCTTGTACCAGGGCGCTTCGTTCAGGATGCGCCACGCGGTGATGCCGGCGCTCAGCGGGGACGAGGGGTCCTGACAGGTCAAAAGTATTTTTCTCAAAAATGGACGGCAAAGTCGACGTTGCCGGTTAAAAAATAGGTCGCGAAGGGCGTAGTTTATGGTCATTCAAAAAATTAAAAAGTTAAAAACATTGCAGTCTCGATTTCGGGACTTTGCATACAAATTCCATTATTTAACGAGTTCCAAACTTTTTAAAACTTTAAATGGCCATATCAAATGAAGGCATAGGTCCATTAAACAGCCAAACAGATGATCAGCACTTATTATTATAATGTTGGTACCGCGACTATTTAGGTGTCTCAAATACGTTGGCGTATTTTCAGCAGAAAAATACACTTCTTTTTTTTTTTAAAGGCGGCAAGCAAATCTTTTTTAATGGTTTTACTTTTTTCTGTGAAAATAAGAACGTTGCTTCTGTAAAATATTTCTATTTCTTGCACCATTTTTGAGAAAAGCACTATATATGACTCGGCTGGAAGGCTACTTGCTGGCTTCGGTTCAATTAAACGGACTCCCAAGGTCGTCCGTTTAAAACGAATCCTCAGCCTGCAAGTAGCTACTTCCGAACCTCGACAATAATGTACTATTACAGTACATATGGTACTTTTTTTATGTTATAAATGGGCTTAGGTACTCATGGCCACAAACTAGCCGAGGCGAAGACGTGGCCTACGATGGAGCGAGCCTGCCCAGAAGCTGCCTGTTCACCCTCGATTTGAAGGTTGCCGGGTTATATGAGCTTTCTTTATCCCTTACAATTTATATATAAGTAAAAAGTAAATGAATGTAGGATGCGTGGATTGGAACGTAAGGATTGAACGAGTGAGTGAGAGAACGAACTGTGGAATGAACGACGTGTGAATGAGAGAGTATGATGCCGAGTGTCAGTGCGCGTGAAAGAGATAGCAAAACGCCATGGGCAGATTTAAAATTGTAACCGGAAATTCGGGGAGACTGATTTCGGACGTACGATGTGACGGTGTAATATTTCTGTTTTTTTCAATAATATAAGTTTTCAAAGTAATTTTGAGTTGTTTGAGTTCGCCCGACCCACAGTTTTGGTGTCAGATGTGGGAACGGCTCAAAATTAAGTAGACGACGTAATACGACGAGAAGATGACTAGTTGAAGACGTGACCTTGATGAAGACGCTACCAAGACGACGATTTTAATAAAGAAGACGATTTACGACGACTGACGACGATTTACGACGATTACAAACGACGACGAAGATGTCACCACGAAAAAACCGGCGTAGGCAAGACGACGAGCTCGCGGAAAATACGTGGCATGGCGCCGGCACCGGTATGTTACATCTCACCGAGGGCCTCATACCGAAGTTTACCGGCCAGGACAAGACCTACCCAGCGGCTAGGTGGGTCCAGGACGTTGAAGACAGTACGGAGCTCTGCGGATGGACACCATTACAGCAGTTGCTGATGGCAAGACGTACGTTGGCGGGAACTGCATTACTATGGTTCCGGGCGGAGCGAATATTCAAGACTTGGGATGAATTTAAAGCTGCAGTTCTGAAGGAATTTCCTGATACAATCGATACTAAGACGATACACGAATTGATGAGCTCCAGGTACAAGAAACCGAGCGAGTCCTGCCTAGAATACATGTTTACAATGAAAGAATTGGGAAAACGCGGCAAGATGCCCGACTACGTAGCAATAAAGTACATCGTGGAGGGAATAAAAGACCAAGAAGTTAATAAAATTATGTTGTATGGCGTGAGTACCTACAGTGAGTTAAAAGAGAAGATTAAAATATACGAGCAACTAAAAGAAAATATGTCTGGTTCTGGTTCGAGCAAAGAAAAAGAAGCGAAGTCGAAGCACGTAGATCACGAGAAGTCAAACAGGCGGATGGCGTTTACAAGATGTTTTAGCTGTGGAGAAATGAGTCATTCATCGTCCGAGTGTCCACATAAAGACAAGGGTTTAAAGTGTTTCAGGTGCAACTCATTTGGGCATATTTCTTCGCAATGCAAAACGCCACAAGCGACAATTTCAAATTCTCGCGGCAAGGACGACGGAAACGCAGCGGCGAGCAGCGGTGAAGTTAGCAACACGAGAAAACTTCACTCGAGTAACGCCGGTGGCGCCGCCAGCGGTGGGAAAAGAAGTTTCATGTGTCACACGAATGTCACGAACTTCACTTCGGACGGCGGCAATGACGTTAGCTGCGCCGACGACGCTGATACTGCAACGACGAATGATTATCAGTGTTTGACAACTGTTATGACGACTACGAGACCAAAAACGATTAATAACAAGCCGTTGAAGCAAATCTCCGTGTGCGGAAAGGACGAAATTGCGTTAATTGATTCCGGTAGTGACATAAATATTCTGACGATCGAGTGCTACAGTGAATTAAGTGCGCCGGAGCTTGTAGAATGCGATCCCGATGAGAATATAACTGGACTTGGCGGTGGTGTAAAATGTTATGGACAAGTTAAGTTAAAATTGTTAATTGACGGATATTGGTACAACGACATGAAGTTTTTTGTTATTGAGAAAGATAACCTACCAGTTCATTTGTTTAGAATGATTATCGGGCAAGAATTACTGAAGCATTGTACGACTGTGTTGGAAGACGGTTTTGTGTTGATTTTACCGCGTATTCGCTGGGTGTATGCCATACGTGTGGATGACCCTTCTGTTATAGGTAACGAGGTAAGCCCCGCGATACGGGAAAGGGTAAACAACATGGTGCAGTCGTATGTTCCTAGGAAGACGAAAGAGGCGCCGATCAAGCTCAAGATCGTGCTCAAAGACGACATCCCTGTGGCTCAGCGGCCGAGGAGGTTGGCCCCAAGGGAGCAGCAGGAGGTAGACCAGCAGATAGCTAAGTGGCTTGAAGACGGCATAGTACAGGTGAGTTATTCTGATTATGCGAGCCCTTTAGTGTTAGTAAAAAAGAAAGATGGTAGTATGAGGGTGTGTGTGGACTATCGACGACTGAACCAAAAGATTGTTAAAGACGAGTATCCTCTCCCAGTCATTGAAGACCATATTGACAGACTTGCAAATGCCAAAGTGTTTAGCACTTTAGACTTAAAGAATGGCTACTTTCATTTGCCTGTGGATGAAGAATCTGTCAAATACACTTCATTTGTTTCCATGACGGGCCAGTTCGAGTTCCTTCGGGCTCCTTTCGGGCTCTCGATCTGTCCAAAAGTGTTCACTAGATTTATCACAGCGATTTTCAGGGACCTGATTGCTAGGGGTATTATCCTTGTTTTTATTGATGATATTATCATTCCCGCAGAAAATGAAGACGACGCTGTGATCAGACTGGCAGAAGTATTGGAGGTTGCGGCTGAGTACGGGCTGGACATAAATTGGAAGAAGTCACAGTTGGTCCAAAGACAAGTCGAGTACCTGGGCCATGTTATCAAAGACGGACAGGTGTGGCCTTCACCAGAGAAAACGGACGCTGTTGCCAGATTCCCCGTGCCCACCAATACTAAGCAATTACAGAGTTTTATAGGATTGACATCTTACTTTCGAAAGTATATACAGAATTTTGCCATGATTTCAAAACCATTGACGGACCTGTTAAGACGAGAAAACAGTTATGAGTTTAACGATGAATGCCATGCTGCTTTTGAAGAACTGAAGAGAAGACTGGTGAGTCAGCCAGTGCTTCGCATATTTAACCCCAGACTGCAGACTGAGATGCACACAGACGCCTCGATGGCAGCAATCTCTGCAATACTGTTACAACGAGGAGAAGACGCAGAGCTGCATCCTGTGTACTATATGAGCAGAAAGACGACACCAGCTGAGAGCAAGTATACCAGCTATGAACTTGAAGGCTTGGCAATCATAGAAGGTGTAAAGAAATTTCGCTGTTACCTGTATGGAAAACACTTCAAGATTGTCACAGACTGCAAAGCGTTTCAAATGACATTAAATAAGAAAGATTTAGTAATGTCAACGAGAGTGGCAAGGTGGATACTACTGCTGCAAGAATATGATTTCGAGATTGAGCACAGAGCTGGAAGTAAGATGCAGCATGTAGATGCACTCAGCCGAAACCCATATGTGGCAGTATGTAACGGGCCGATTCATCAACGGCTGAAGACTTCACAAGAAAATGATGATGGGCTTAAAGCGATCATAGAGGTGCTCAAAAAGAACACACAGTACCAGGACTACTACTTGGAAAATGGTTTGCTCTACAAAGGCATACAGAAGCATCTCGTGGTACCAAAGACTATGGAAAACGAGATTATAAAGAGAGCACATGAGAATGGCCATTTTTCAAAAAAGAAAATGATTGAACTTATAAGTAAGGACTATTATATCAAGAATTTAGAAAGAAAAATAGAAGAGTTTATAGTCACATGCATACCATGTCTGTTGGCAGAAAAGAAGAGCGGAAAGCTAGAAGGGTTCTTGCATCCCATTGATAAACAGGAGCTGCCGCTAGACACTCTCCATATAGACCATATTGGTCCGATGACAGAAACCAAGAAGCTGTATAATCACATTTTGACAGTTGTGGATGCATTTACTAAGTTTGTGTGGCTGTTCCCAGTTAAGAGTACTACTGCTAAAGAAACCGTAGATAAGATGATGATATTTCAGCAATGTTTTGGAAACCCGAATAGAATAATTACTGATAGAGGCACCGCGTTTACTGGATCTCAGTTCGAGGAATTCTGTAAAGACGAAGGTATTGACCATGTTAAGATTACTACTGGGGTACCGCGCGGAAATGGCCAAGTTGAGAGGCTTCATAAGGTAATGACCAGCGTTCTGACGAAGCTGTGTATTGAAGAACCAAAACACTGGTACCGCCATGTCAGTAGAGTTCAGCGAGCCATCAACAGTACGCATCAGCGTAGCATAAACACTACTCCATTTGAGTTGCTTATTGGTACGAAAATGAAAATAAAGGAAGACTACGATATCTACGAACTGATAGAGCAAGAGAATAGAGATAGTTTTATGGCTATTAGAGAAGAAAATAGGAAGAAGGCAAAGGAGCAAATTTTACAGATACAAGATGAAAATAGAAGGAACTACAACAAGCGAAGGAAGCCTAGTACACTGTATACTGTGGGCGATAGAGTCGCTATTAAGAGGACCCAGTTTGGTGTAGGCATGAAGCTCAAACCTAAGTTCCTAGGTCCATATGAAGTCGTTGGATGTATGGGACGTGATCGCTACAGGGTGAAGAAACTGGACAGCGCAGCTGAGGGTCCGGGGAGTACCACTGCTTCCTGCGACAACATGAAGCCATGGCCTGGTGAGGAGTAAGTCAGGTAAGCTTTTGATGTTTTATGTACGTGCGCATAACAGAGGGCGCCACACGTGTTTTGCATGCCTATGCATGGCGCTTTCACTATGTTTTCCTACCATGTTTCAGTATTTTGATGATGTGCCCAATATTTTAAATATTTAATTAAAGTGTAACGTGTTTCTTAAACTTAAACTATCTAATGTGTAACTGTATCACATAAAGTTATGTCAAAGATTAATAATGTTAATAGCAAGCTTATAATGTTTGCCTATTACTATATACTGATGTTGATAATGAACCTAGTTTTTGAATGTTATGCCTTCGTAACATAATATGTTAAATTTAAAGATGTGCTTAGCAGTAAAAGATTATATTATGTTACTTAATTGCTAAAACCTATTTGATATGCTATTTGATCTCACGGATGTATCTAGATTCGTATCACGATAGTTCCTATTGTTTCAAATTACGTTGTAACTAGAGTCTAGAGTTGAGACAGTGTAGTCTGAGGCCAGACTAAAGAGTAGGACGGCCGATCTGTAGGATGCGTGGATTGGAACGTAAGGATTGAACGAGTGAGTGAGAGAACGAACTGTGGAATGAACGACGTGTGAATGAGAGAGTATGATGCCGAGTGTCAGTGCGCGTGAAAGAGATAGCAAAACGCCATGGGCAGATTTAAAATTGTAACCGGAAATTCGGGGAGACTGATTTCGGACGTACGATGTGACGGTGTAATATTTCTGTTTTTTTCAATAATATAAGTTTTCAAAGTAATTTTGAGTTGTTTGAGTTCGCCCGACCCACATGAATATAAATAACTGAAAACAATTTCATATGGATTATATTGCTGGACCAGCAATTTATGATAAGCTTAAATTTTTAGCTGACAGTGGGGTTGGCAACTGTCAAAGGTTTGCATAGATGGCGCCATCACAGCTTGCCCCTTTCTCTAGTTTAGTTCTATGAGATTTGGCTTAAAGGGCTGACATTCAGACCGTACGATCACAAAAAAAAAAAAATTTGACACAATAGGCTACATGACTAATTTTTTTTATGGTATCAATCGATCGGATTTGTTTTTAGGATCAAATGTCTATACGGGACCCATTGCATTAAAGTAACACAAAAGTCAGAAATTGTAGTCAAAGTCCGACAGTCGCACTTCACTCGCGAAACGCCCTATACAAAACGACCAGAGGCCGTGACGTCATCGCCCATCTTGTAGTATGGACAAAACGAGAAAATTGCGTTTTTGTCGGTGAAATATTGCGTTTATGTATATAGTTGCTATACAATATTTTTTTGGATGAAATGTAAGGAACCGAATGGTACCCTTACTTTTATCGTTTTTGGAAGTTAAAAAAAACTTAAATTTTAAAACTTTCAGGTCCTGTAATTTTGTAATTTTTCAATATTTTATTTTAATATTCACATTATTGTGATAAATTGCTCGTTTGCTATCTATTTTACTAGATTTTGTTATAAAATTCAACATGTGTCATCATCCCTATTCTAAGGACTAACAGGGCAAGCTATGCTGGCGCCGTCTGTTAAATACTTCGACCGGCCAACCCTATTGGAATTCAGGGGTGAAGCAGGGGCAGGCAGCACCTACCTTGACTGCAGCCCTCGGCAGGCCGGCGAGCAGCAGCGTGGCGCGCGCGGAGCAGGGGACCACGGCGCCGGCGCCTCCGGGGAAGCTGAACGAGTGGTGTAATTCACAGCCCTCCACGGAGATCAGGAAACCGCGGATGCGACCGTCGTATGTCACCACCAGCACCTCCCAGTTCCTGTCAATAGACGAATGTTACAGACAGACGGAATAGTTACATGGCAAATAATAAAACAATGCTTTATTTCTCTTTAGTCTTTACTAATCTGCATTAATGAGGGACCTATCGATACCGCAGATGACCCTGTGACGCATACCTGTTTCGACGTATCTCCCTGGCGATACAGAGAGGTAACTTTAGTTTATATCATACACCATATCGCTTTTTCGATAATTACTATTATTATTTCTGTTTAAGAGCGAAAGAGGTATGTCAGGATCGTAGCAAATGTAAATCCGTGGTCTCTGCCTACCCCTCCGGGAAATAGGCGTGATTATATGTAGGTATACGTATGTGTGTTTAAGAGTTAAATCCTTTTGGGACTCTTAGCGCACGATGTGTGGTAAGTTGATTACAGTACGGACTCAAAAAAGAAAAGTATAATGTTTTGCTCACCATTTGTTATCCTTTACCCTGAGCGGCATGAAAATAATGTCGGCCACTGCGTGGGTGTTGTCAGTACATTCTAGCCCTCCTGGTCTTGTACAATCCTTAAAATATCAAAATTATTATTAAAAAAATATATATATATTATTTCCAAAAGAGACAGTACAGTGATTCCCATACTAGGCTCAGCCTGTAACGTGTGTATTCTTTATATATGAGCTCAAGTATAGTCAAGTGTAAAGATATGGGTGCACAGATTATACTCAAAAATATGTCCTATAGCTTCTATGTGAGCAAAATTAAAAACTATGGGACATATTTTAGAATAAGTTATATGCACCCATATTTTCACACTTGACTGTATGTACAACAGGTTGCATTTAGAATAGAATAGAATAGAATAGAAATAATTTTATTCGTGAGCACAAACACAAAATAGAAACAGATATAACAGAGATATAACAAGAGATGACAAGAGATATAACAGAGAATAAAAGGATAAAGTGCCACGAAATGGTCTCATCTCAGCATGTTGCTGGCGACTTCCAGCGCTGATCTTCCGATGAGACCATCCGGTGAAACAATCACGACAGGTAACATGAATACAAAACAAAATTAATATATAACATACAAAAGACAAAGATAGCAAAAAGATAAAAATACATTACAATAAATTACTATGTACAATGTTGGGTCGAACCCGTCTTGGCCGTACATTACGCCTGACAGCTAGCGCCATGCGGCAACTATGCAGACTAAACTAAAAACTAAATGAAGAAGACAGGTCGATTTCATGAGCAACATTAATATTTTATCGATCTCACAGATTTAACTACGTACAAACAGACAACTGATGGCAATTTCTAAAGTAATGTGCCATGGCAATGACCTGAATGAATGAATGAATGAATTTCTCGACCAATTTTCGTGATTTTTTACATCATAATATGTAAACTTACCTGTTGAACCAACTTGTTTTTTTTTTTTTAATTTTTCAAAATGGCTTAGTTATGGGGGCTCGTGTGTGAGGTCAGTGAGGTGTAAATAAATGCATTTTTACTTACAGCCGGTATATTAAAGAGGTTGGATGCAGTCAGATCAAAGAAGCTGACCACACCATTCCCATAAGCCATGGCCAGGAACGAGCAGTCTGGACTCCACACCAACTTGCGCCACTGGGGGTATGCATCTCGAGACACTAAAAAAAGGAAACTTTATTACTTTGCAAGTTCTCTTTTAATTTTTAAGTATAGCCCGTATCAAATAGGTAGTGTGACAGCCAGAGTGGACAAATATATGGCAACATCTTTTTGTTGTCTTCAGCAGTTTCATTTACCATAATTCTGAATGTAGAACTAGGTTACAGTTATTGCACCATAGAGAGCATATCACAAATGATACTGTTCACACTATTTTGAATTTAATATATTTTATCTCCAGAATATTTTTACCATTCATCCTAATTCTCCGCTGTCTAATATTGGGAAATCTATATCTGACCTGTAGTCCGAGCTGCTATGGTGGCATACTCGGAGCGCTTTGTCCTGATCTCCAGAATATTATCAGCTAGGACTGCAATCACCTTGCCTTCATCCCCGAGCGCTATGTGCCACTTCTGCTGTCTTTCTTTGCATCTGAAATTTGATGAAAATTCATTATTTGATTCTATCTTAAAATTCTTTAATTCTACTTGAAAATAGTTTAAATAAAAGGGTTTCTGTATTAAATTAACATATAAAGAAACTTACGCTGCTATGCTGTCAATAAGGCTCTTTTTAGGTCCGAAAAACTTCAACCATCGCCAAAGAGCCGATATATTTTCCGGAAGAATATTATCCGGCTTTTGCTGGAAAACATACATGTAATTACTTTTAACGAAATTATAATATACGTGAAGCAAACTGCAACGCTGTGATATGAGACTAAGCTAATAGTTAAAGAAAATTAAATGAGAAAACTTACGATGTATTCAGGTTCTGGTTTCCATTCAGAAAACACGTATAATTCATGTAAAATGGATTTGTTTTCTTCCATTGTGAAACAATTTGATCACTAATAAACTGTTTAAATGGCTAACGATTATTTGATAACCATATTACACTGAAATATTTAACAAAATTGAAAATATTTCAGTGTTGATGAAATTGAACGTATGTTTTTGACAGTGACAGAAAAGTATTGACGTTGTGATTGTCCGCTGGAGGGCTTGTTCAGAAACCTCGTCAGAAACCGTAAGGTCGCTGACATGCTTTGTTTCTTTTGTCTAAAGTGGTGTCCAGACGGGATGATCAAATCGACCGATTTGATCAGAAATAAAATTGGCGTCAATCTCCAACTAATGGTGATATTTGAGCCCTCTAAGTTAAAAAATGCTCCAAAACGAAAATACTAGCGTCACAAATTGGTATTCTTGCGTCCGCAACTCCGCAGTTCGCACCCCATTTTATCGGTAATATCGGTCATAATCGGCGGTCGATTTGGCACGTCCTGAGGGCCTACCGCGAACCACGTTAGACGTGTTGTCTCTCTGTCGCACTTGTAAATTTGTACGTAAGTGTGACAGGGAGGCAACACGTCGAACGTGGTTCGCGGTAGGCCCTCTGATTTGATCGGAAAATTTCATCAGATTCGCGAAAAATTGTCTCGTCTGAACACAGCTTAAGTTTTTAATGGGTTTTAATCACATTTGATGAAAGTTTATTCCAAATATTTGCGACTATAAATTTTTGAAATTAAATATATGTTTACACCAAAACCTACGTTTATATTCAAACATACGATTACGATACGAAAGGATAAATTAAAATTATCCTTTTAGGAACTATACCCTCTCTAAATGTCATGATTGACGTTGTTTCCTCCATTTATTTGTAGGTTAAGCTAAAACAAAAACAGAATATCGTAAAATCGTGTTATTAATTTTATATTGTGTATACTCCGACTGTTCTTATCCGTGTTCTAAACTGCAATTGATAAATCATGAACATTTTATCAGATATATACTATAAGGTAAAAAACTTTCCTAAACTTTTACGCAGTTTAGAAAACAGTACTTTGCTGATTGTTTACGTTATGTTTCAGAGCTTAGCTAAAAATGAGGAAAACCTGCGTTTCTGGGAGAATTATCTGCATACTTTGAGGACGCTAGACTTTAGTGTGTACGCCGATAAGTTGAAAGTCCCAGCGTTGGTTCCAGTGGGTAACAAGGTATTCTTTAGAGGTGTTTTGAAACATACCAATGAAGTTACTGTTGCCCTGGGTGCAGACTACTTTGTTAAGTGCTCGCTGTCACAGGCAGAAGTGCTTCGGCAGCATAGAATTAAAGGTAGGTAGCACTTGACAAGAAAAACCTGTATGCTTGTTTTGACTTCATCTAATTCTTACCACTTTTAAATTACACACCGGTTTAAACATTGGCCACCCGTCATATCTTTGGCCACCACGTTTTATTTTATAATTGCAAACAAAAATACATATACTTAGAAATAAATTAGTAAATATTTTTCAGATGCAGAATCCAAAGTAGAAGCACTCCAAAAGGAAAGAGAATACATTCAAAACCAGCTCCAATTTGGTGCTAAAAATGTATTTAAAGATCAAGGACAAGAAAGTCAAGAAATAATAGAAGAATTCACTGAAGAGGACGATTTAAAATGGAGAGACAAACACCGGGAGAACATGAGGCAGTACAAACAGAGAAGCAAGACTGAGGAAACTAAGGAAGAGGTGGATGATGAGGAACTGTGGAACAGACTTGAGGAACTGGAGTTACAAGAGGAATTGGAAGAAGAAATGGCAAAAATGGATATAAATAGAGAAAAAAATGTTAATAAATTGAAAAGAGGACATGATAATCAAATAGAAACAGATAAAACTGAAGAGGATATGCCAAAACAAGTTACTAGTGACGGACGAAAGGAAAAGCTTACAATAAGACATTTAGAATCTAAAAATAATAAAATCTTAAAAGAAAAGGAAGCTCATAAAGATGATGATAAAATGGAACTTTTACAACAAGTGATTGATAGACAAAATGAATTGAAAGAGAAACTGACTGATTTGAAGAATAAAGAAACTGCTCCTAGTCAAACTGAAAAGGATATTTTATCAAGAATAGATGAAATGGAACAATTAGAGGAGTTAGAAGATGAAATGGACAGGTAACATAGTTTCTAGTGATGTTTTTGTGTATATTAGATCTGATAGAATTCTTATGATACCTAGCATAAAATTAAATACAGATTAAAATATATTCAGAAATATGAGATGCATGCAATTTTAATCATTCACATTTGCTTTACAGGTTAGACAACATTCTCCAAAATGAAGATGTGGAAGAAGCTGACGAGGAATCGGAGCAAGAACATTCATTGAAACAGCCGGCAGTTAAAATAAAAAGAAGTGTGTCATTTGCTGATGAAGATGACAGTGAAACATTGGAATTAACATTCACACATTCAGAAACAGAACCAGATACTACACCTTATGATAAGGAGAAAGGAATTACAAAGCCTAGTGATATTTATGAAGCTTATGCTAGCTCATTTACTGAAACCACATCTATTTTGAAGAAATCAAAGTATGAAAGAGACTTGTCACCGTGTGGACCTAGAAATGAGAAGAGGACTAAAGTAGTTGACTTTCAGGAAGCAGAGGATAATCGGAAGATGAACAAGACCATTGTTGTTAATGATGTGGTTGAAAAAGTGGATGAGAATGATAACAAATATGAGAGTGGGGACAAGAGGCCTATGAGCTTATTTAAGAAACGGAGACAGCAAAATCTCAAATAATGTAAATACAATGAAATTAAATAACTTTTTGGCATAAGTATACTGTGTTTTATTACATACGAATATTATTGATACCTCTCCATATCTTTGAGTAGAGTATACTTTCACAAAACATTAAAAAAAGAGGGTACATTGATTGAAATAGTGCTGCTCGGCTATTTCATTTTTTTTATTCGATTATAAAAAAATTATTATGTTAGCGATGAAGAACCAACTTCTATGGATTATGTGACGAGAAAATTTGGGCGAACATTTTAAAAACTTGTTGATTTCAAGTTGGTTCGAGATTTTGGAACACCATCCAAAAAATATATGATTCAGTGCATATTTCCGAACGAATCGTAATACTCATTTCCAGACGAACAACAGCTGTCAACTTGTTCTGTCACACAAATTCTGTCAGTTCAATCAGCCTTTTTGTAGGTTATGTTGTTAAAATAAAAGGCATTAATTAATTAAAAAATAACACAATTCTGACCACGCATACATTTTCACGATGCTTTCGCGCAACTGGAGACATCTCTGCCGGCGTTACTCACAGGCTGTGAACTTTAGGACCTCCGAAGCTTCACCAGTAAGTCATTTTAGAATTCATGAAAGTTACAACCAATATTGACTATAAGAGTATCTATTCTGGTACTTTAAGCTTAAGTAAAACCTCTCTTTGCTACTCCCAACACCACATTTGTCTCCGTAACCGTTTTTCAAAAGCCAAGAGACTACCTATAGTCTAAACTTTTTTCAGTCCCAACACAATGACAACCAAATCGGCATGTTCTACACGGTCAAGCCCGAAGTAGTGAAGCAGCTGTTCGGGCAGGGAGGGTTCCCAAAGAGCTTTCAGAAGCAGAACAAGACCTTCACAGAGGCTAGTATCATGGTGCGGCGGCCAGCGCTGGATATTATGGAGTGCATTAAGGCTACGGACTTTGATAAGCCAGTTATCAGATATGTTCTTTGTATCCTTTGAAAATAACTATTTCTAGAAATGTTTTTTATTTATACTAGTGGCTGCTAAGTAAGTGAATGTATAATATTTTAGTTTTTACAGTGTTTAGACATGGTAATGCTAGGAACGGTAGGAAAGGAAAGGCTAAAAAGTTTTGTTTTACTTTCTAGTATTGTAGAATTGAAATACAGATAAATAAATATCATAATACTTTGAAAGTAAGTAATATATTTTTAGCCATCTTAATTGCATAGGAAAATCAAAATTCATTATAGAATTTGTCATTTAAATTTAATCTTCTGTATTGATGTTTATTTATATTACATTTGAATATACTGTTGATACTGTAATTCAAAATGTTGAGCAATATGTTTCCGAGCAACACAATCAGATGGAGAGAAAGGGTCCGGCAAGTCCCTCACGATGGCACATCTTCTGCACTACGCTCACACTGAAGGCTACCTCATTGTGCATGTTCCTTGGGGTAAGTCTATGCTAATCATAATTTCTGACTTGGTTATTAAAATTTACACTAAACTAGAGATGGGCGCCGACCCCTAAAATCGCGGCGGCGGCGCGCCGGCAAATAGAGGCGCGGCGGCGTGACGCCGGCGGCGTGGCCATGGATTTTGATGACCTTGGATACCTATGGCTCCTTTAAATCATTATTTTTTTATGATATACGAGGCAAACGAGCAGACGTAAAACCTAACGGTAAGCGATTACCGTCGCGAGTAAGTGCGTTGCCTATGAGAATACGCTCTTTTCTTGAAGGTTTGAAGGTCGTATCAGTCCGGAAATACCGCAGGCTTACTCCACAATCCACATTTCACAGTTTAGCTGTGCAAGGCAGGAAGTTTCTGGAGAAACGCACAAGAACTGCCAACCATCTAAGTGGTGAAGATAGAAATCTTGTCGCGAAGGGCGATCGCGGAAAGAAGCGGCAGGGAAATAAATTCCTCGGAGCACTCCCCGTTGTACAAGTAGGTCTAGGTACAAGCCATGGAAAATGCAAAGCGAGTCTACATCTGTATGCAGCGCATAGGAATCAAGCCCATCTGAATTATTACGATGGCAACTGCCAATTTTTCACTCTTAGTTGGATGCAGCCTAGAAGGAGAAGCTGGTACTGTGGTGCCGCCCTGCCCACTGATGACAACAGTATTCAATGTCTGGGCAAACCCGTGCCTTATAAAGCTGTAGAAAGTGGGCCAGTGTGTAATACTATCTCGATCTGTTGAGCACACCGATGCATTTTTGAGACTAATTTGGCAATTTCTAAAAGGCCGCAGAACTCAACTTCACTCGAGATGTCGTCGAATTAAAGAAGTGCTTTACGCACTGAGCTTTAATTGGTTGAACCGGACATCCGCTATACAGCTCTCCCACTTTGATATATTAGCGGCGCGGCTCTCCCGTCATCCAGTGTCGAGTTGGACGCAAAGAGCTTACACATTTCCCATGTGCAGAGATGGAAAAGATGGCGTGCAGTAATTCCCCTGGATAGCTTTGACAAGAGACCCGAACGCACGAGTGGAAGGAAGGTGTTCTAACTTCTCCCAAATCCTACCAATGTGCAGCAACTATGCTTTGGCAACTACCTATTACTCTTTTGAAGGACCTGGAGGCAAACTTAAACTCGTGTTTTAACTTTGAATTGAATTGAAATATTAATAATGCGCTATTTGTCGAATTGTATCCACATATCTATCGTAACTACTGCTGCTACTGCGTTCCGATAGCGACCCGTAACTCCCGCTAGTTGGCGCTGGAGTGCACGGCGTCACGCCGGGCTTTGGTCAGGCGGCGGCGGCGGCGCGCCGAGGCCCATAGCTACACTAAACTCTGTCTTAATATTTAACATTTTTCTTAGAAATGCTTTTCTTTCACCTATTATGTTACCTATTGTTGTTTTTTCATGATAGGACTTCCTAGCTTTCAAAACTGGTTCACGTCCAAAATTTCAAAACATCAAAGTTAATAAATACGCCATAGACAAGAAAAATGAATAAGTTTTTTCTTCATTCAGTATCGGAATGGCTCCGCCGCATCCCTCGCCACAAGGAGATGGCGAACTCCGCCACTCGGGAGGGCTTCGTGGACCTACCGCTGGACGCAGCCGCGTGGCTCCTGCACTTTAAGAGCCAGAACCAGGCGCTGCTTAAGCACCCAGATGTAAGATAAACAAAATAAAATATTTATTTGTTTATTTAAACTTTATTGCACAAAATATATACAACCATCTAGAAATGGCGGACTTAATGCCAAATGGCATTCTCTACCAGTCATAAGGCCAGACAGAGACACCTACAATTGGTGCAGAGAGAAATATGTTCAATGAATTTAAAAAAGCAAACCATACTTAAAATATCAACCGCCCAGTGGCGCCCTCATTAGGGGAATTGTGTTTTCTAATAAACCAATTAATATCTGTATAAATCAGTTTGTACATTAATATTGTTGTCCTACAGATTCCCCAACTTTTGGTCTTTGTTATCGTGTGTGCCAGCCGTTTTCACGCAGAAACTCAGGAGTTTTCAAATTTTAATTACCGTCCGCATTATCACTAAAAACTAATTTACTATTTCCTTCATTTAAAAATTATCTTTTTTTACAGTTGGTCCTCTCAAAAGAATACGTGTGGAGCAAACGCGAGAAGACCGAAGCGGGGGCGCCACTATCGCAACTAGTCGAACATGGAATCAACAGAGTCAAATACGCTTGTGACGTCATAGATGCGCTGATTCAAGAAATTAAACTGCTGTCTAGCAGTAAGCGGTGAGAACTGAACTCTGTATGTTCGAATTGGCCTACTGGACTTGAAAACACACTATTAAATGTCAGAACAGATAGAGATATCGACTTTAGTCTTATAGTATTTTATGCAACCGTTGTTTAAGAGAGGTCAAAAAAGGCGAGTGGCGTGAGTAACAATTTGAGGCGAAGCCGAAAATTGTTAAAAAAGACGCCACGAGTATTTTTTGACTCAGTTAAACAACGTTGCATACAATACTTTTTCTACGACCAAGCACTTACTTTGAAATTCAATTGTAAATTTAACAAATATATTTCATTCAAGAAGTAGCAAAAATTGAGGGAACGGGCGGAAAAGAATGAATGAAATAAAATAAAAAACGTGTCTATGGTTCACTTATTTGTCAGAGATGACATTTAATTTAAGGTTGGCAACAATGTATTTCATTCAATATTTTTTAAGTGGTCATCACACGAAGTATCGAAAAAGTGCCAAAAAGATACTGCGTGTATGCAAAAATCCTTTTTTGGGGAATAGACTAAAGACTTGTCTTGACAACTATAAGGTAGGGTTTTAAAGATGTGTGCACGGCCCTTTAAATGACAAATAAAAGTACAGGAGTAGAAAAAAATGTAAATAACGATTGCACACTTCTTATTTACACAAGTTAATAATCACAACTGTTATTTTAGTAACCAGTGATACTCAAAAATAACTAAATTACACTGAATTGGTTGATAAAAGAAATGCCTACAAACAATCTCTAGCTATATTTTACGTCGACCAAACGCTAGCGCGATCTATCTCCATCCCGGCGCCATCTTACGGAGAATTGTGTAACTAATAAAATAGAATGAAACTCCTTACTTACTTGTACCCCTTACTAGTTACTATCAATTTAAATTGTTTCATAAATTAAATCAAATTCCATTAATTACAGTTGCAAAACATTCGTTGCCGTGGACGGTTTCAACGGGTTCTTCTATCCGCTGACGCGGCTGCGGACCCCGAGCAAGCGAGAGGTCAAGCCCGAGGAGGTCACGCTCACCACCTCCTTCTTACACCTCACCACCAACGACTGGGTATGTTCACTTTTCACTTGCTAATTTAGGTACCTACCTATAGCTGATGGTCAAGCAAATCTTGTCAGTAAAAAATAGATATCCCTTCACGCCTACATTTTTCAAATTTGCCGCCTTTTTCTACTGACAAGATCTGCTTGACCAAGTATACTTAAGTACTTTTTTTAATTTCTAGGTAGACCACGCCTAACTAAAACTGGCACATTGTGAAAAGAAATGTATAACAATAGAATAAACAATGATTAAAATAAATCGTAATTGGTACATACATACTAAAGCAGTGTTTTTCAAAGATATGGAGGTCGCATAAGCTTTATAATTATTAAAAAAAAACAATACAGGTTACGAAATATAGGGAAAGGTCAGGGGGTCATGAAAATAATTAAAGTTGTATAATAATATTTCCTACCAGTATACCGCTTTTCGAAGCCCTATACTCATATACTACTTCTTTCCTCAGAGCAATGGCGTAGTTGTGGTGACAGCGGACCAGCTGGCGGTTCCCGATGACCACCAAGAGTCATATCTACCCAAATACTTGCTCTACAAAAAGGTTTGTATTTCCGACATTAGGTATGCTTCAACGGCAACCGTGCGAGCCAATGTCCATAGCTTGCCGCGCGATATGGAGACAGGGCTTTATAAGAATTGCGATTCATTTTTACTATAACCACAGTATAAATAATAGTACTAAGTACAGAAGACCCACTCTCTTAACAAAACGCGTCTGTTACGATCAGCACAGATATGGCCGCTAGGTGGCGACAGCGCCACGCGCGGCTTATAGCTTTCCCCAAAATTGGGGCCGAACGGATGTACTTTTGTACTTTTAGTTACCTGTAGCAAAGCGACGAAATCGCATAGTGAGCCACGCCTGCTATAACAATATTATGATTCGTGATTATACCTGAGTATTCCTAAATTAATAATTCTGGTAGAACTAGTTTTCAGAAGTATCCTATAATTCCAGGGCTTCGAGCACTTAGACCCCTTCATCCCAGTGGAAGTGGGCAGGTACTCAGAGAAGGAGTTCCTCTCCTGCGCCAGCTACTACCGCGACCGGCTCTGGCTGCGCGGCCCCGAGGAGGTGGAGACGGAGCTGAAGTTTGTCAGTGCTAGCAACCCTTATAGGTTTATGGAGCTGTGTGCCCCGTTATAAAGTTTTAATTTAGGATAATATTATATTTGTATGTAGATATTTATTACTGTGGTTTTATTTATTGTAATACTAACAAGTGTTCCTGTTTTTGTTTGGGTATGATTGTTAAGATCCCAACCTTGTTTTCTAAAAGTAAGCAGGCAAGTATGGACTTTATACTACTGTATGACATTAAAATAGTTTATTTTTAGAAAAAAGCTTAAAACTAAGCTAGGCAATTTGTTAAATTTGACTCTTGCATATTACAGTCATGGTCAGGCCTCGGAGTTTTTTTAGCACGGTAAGACTAAGGAGAGCTATGGAGTCTTTGTTAACATTAAAATTAAGTTCATACTCATACTCATCCTCATTAATTAAGTACAAGTAAATTATGTACAGCTCTAGACCTAATAAATATCAGCGATCATCACAATAACGAAATACGTAACTATATATTCATGACATAATGTGACATCTGATTTACTCATACACATATTTAGGTAAAGAGGTTTAATCATAAGTGGCCTCGGTATTATACTCTAACTCTTCATAGGGTTCTATCCAGCGCTGTATAAACGAAGAACGTTGGCGAGATTTTGTATTGTGTAGAATGCTGTTGACATGCTTTAATATAAAAGTGTGTCTTAATTGCGTGAGATGTACGTCACAAGACACACACATTACTACACATTTTTCGTGATCGTATATAAGATCTTTGTACGGTTCAATCCAGTGCAAAATTTCAGATATTTGTGGATCCGTCATAATGAAATCAGCAATTTATTCCGAAATTTGCCTTAAATGAATATATTGAAGTAACAAATCAAACGTCTTAATATGTTGATACATGACATATGATGTCATTAAGTGCATTATCTAAAGTGGCCAGTGACAACGTATAGTTCCTTATCTTAACAGTAATTATAGTATGTAGGTACGTTAAGTACTTAAATAAAATATTGGAGCGATGACACTGCAATATGGGTAATATAATAATATTAACATACACATATACATATTATTACTTTTTTATAATATAACATTTAATTAAATATATGTAAACAGAATTAATTACATATAAGTAGTCTAAGTATTTATAAAACGATTCGGACGAACTTAATTAATGAGGATGAGTATGAGTATGAATTTAATTTTAATGTTAACAAAGACTCCATAGCTCTCCTTAGTCTTACCGTGCTAAAAAAACTCCGAGGCCTGGTCATGGTAGTCTAAATACTCTAAATGATGAACAGACGTTGATTTTAATAATTTATTTTGCTGATCGAATTACAATATATCTACAGTACCCTTAACCGAAACCTAAACATCATAGCCGACAAAGTGGCGCTTGCCGATGCATTCTCCGATGTAGAACCAGAACAGCACCTCCATGCCGACGAGCGTGTTCAGGGTGGCCTCCTTCACGGTCTGGTTCTTCCAGGCGCCCGACTTGGCAGTGGAGAGGAGTTTGCCGATGCCTGACTTGATCTGAGGGATCTCGCTCAGTTTGGGAGGCGCCAGCTCTACCTTGGCGTATTTCATGAAAATGGCAAACTTAGGTCGCGCGCTGGCGATGGCATCTGGAAAATGATAAGCTCTTGTGAGAATGTTAGACTTAGGATAGGGGGTAGGGAACTATTTACACATAACCTCAAATCTGTTTAAGAATATCGATTAGTTTACAATTATACAAGTTTTATTTTGTGATAACTCTCGAATCTCTCATTACGGCCATTTCGTAAGTATTAGTAAATTGTGACCTGCGACCTTCATTTATTAAATTTATATTAGAATTATTACATAACTGATGCGACCAAAACATTGAACAAATAGTATTATTGGTATAATATACCGTAAATATTGTACACTTACTGTTAATCAACGCGCTGGCCATTTCGGTAGGATTTAATTAAAACAGATGAGGAGGCAGACTGATTTGAAACCAAATTTTTGGTTTTGGAATGGAAGTTGATCAGATTTGTCCTGTCAAAATCAGACAGAAGGGCGATGGCCGCCAGTAGCCGTCAATGCGTGTCTCGAATAGGTTCTAAAGTTTGAGTAGACCGAATTTTTTACATATAGTTTGTCAAAGAACCGTCTTTTTTTCAAACATAGACAGAGAGAATCATACTATCTTTGTCTTTAGTACTAGCACCCAAAAGAAAAGGATGAGTACAGTTTTTTTAGTTCTTATTTACTGACAAATTGTTTGACCAACTATATAAAAAAGTTGACGATAGTCTATGACTAAATATTTTTTTCTACTGGCAACTTTTGTTGCTACGTCGATCGTTTCTGTCAAGCTTTGCCGGCGATGAATTCGTTTTTATTTATTTTCTAAGAAGAAAGTTAAAGGAATCCCGGAAATAATTTAGGAATAAAGTAGGATTATACAAATTCTACTTTTAAAATGTACTTTCGTGGTATGTATTTATGTCTTTAGCTACTTATACGCCCTATAACCTAAACCTTTAGGTAGGCCGCTTTTCAATTACGATTTTATAGCTTAGAAACCAATAAACACACATAATCATCCAACAAATACCGTATTTGCACCCAAGTTTAACTGGTAACAGGCACTAATAATGTCTAATATAGGTAAAAATATGTAAACAGTAAAGGACACGTCAGTGTTATCAGTAGCCCAAGCGCCGCATTTCACTGGAGCCATTACAAAAATATTTAACGTAAAAAGCGTCTCTAACTACTTTTTAAAACTTTTTCATACTTTCTAACAACATGTTAGGCCGGGGCAAATCAGGTAATAGTTGAATCCTGCTGAAAATATTTTTTTCATTCCTTGAAAGGGATCATACAGAAGTGCATCATAAAAATATCAAATTCTCGTATGAATATTATTAATAACTCTCTATTATATTTTGTCCTGAGCAATAATAGCCAATAGATGCCACCTTTTATTCAAAATGATGGTAAATAATGCAACGCAATAATGGTTAATAATTCTTTTCAGCATTTGTATTAGTAAGCATCGTAGCACTAGGCCATGCCAACACACTGCCGGGCACGATCGACGTGAAGCGGCTGGAGGGCATCCTGCAGGAGAACCTGAAGAGCAAGGACCTCAGCTCCCTGTACTATGCGGTGAAAGGCCTGAAACAGCTCAACGCCAAGATCCCTAACATCTGCGAGGTGAGAATATAGCACAAATAGTGTTTGGTGTTGAAAGTACAGCCTTAATGTCTACTGCCTAAATCAGGGGTCACAAATTAGTTTTGTCAAGGGTCTGGTACTTAAAATAAAATAACCATGACAGACCGTTTCTCCTTGAGTTTATTGAATAAGCAAAACTATAAAATATCTGATCGAGACATATAAAATACTAACCCAACACTATGATCTCAAAGACTTCCATAAGATGCTAGAACGCAATAATAACAACCGTCTGAGAGGTCATCAGTATAAGCTGGTGTCTCGCAGGTCCTACAATAATCCTCATAGACACTTCTTTAGCAACAGAGTGGTCAAAGCTTGGAACAAACTCCCAGAAGACGTAGTATCGGCCCAAAGTGTCAATGAGTTCAAGAACAAATTAGATAAGCACAATGCAAATTCTACTCAGCACGGAAAACTCTGTTGATGACTCTGGATACAGGCATTATCAGTTATTTCAACTGCCTGCCTGCTTTATAAATAATAATAATAATAATAATGGGATAGTCCGCCGGTTCCTCTCTCTGCAGCCCTGACCACCGGCAGCTTGGGCCTTGCCCCGCTGCTGGCGGCACCCTAGGTTAGGTTTTTTATAATATGTTTATAAGTATTTTGTATTGTTTTTGTAAGTGTTTTTGTATTTTATTTTTATATCCATATTATAAAATAACCTAACTTAAGACCAAAAATAAATAAAGAGAATAATAATAATAAATAGGTTGGCGGTCCGATCCGCCATTTGGTGACCTTCATTTGGTACTCTAAGTGAGAACTTATTTCCATACAGTAGGCTGGTGGCTCTTGAGGTGGTCCGGCTGTGGAGGATCACACACAGCCTTAAAGGCTTCAAAACATAAGCAGTCCTTCTGTAGTTGGAAGAAAGATAAATTCCCCAAGTCTTTAATTTTGCATGCATGCTGCAGCTACAGCATGACTCAAAATTACAATTACTCTGTATTTTTGATAAAATAGTTTATACATACATACATAATTACATAGGCAATTAAATTGCCACCACAAATGGGCCCTACGAAGACCCGCTGGCATTATACTGAATTGGGTCCATTTCGTGCTGCACACTTATTGATTTCTTCTTTTCTTGCTGTTGTTTGTACATGTCGGTACTGGTACATGTTTTGTCATGGTCACGAATAAAAATCTTTTATCTGTTTTATCTTTTATGATATAATGTGGGTGTGCAATTTTTTTTTACAGTGGTAGTTACAAAAGATAGAATGTTTGTTACATTTCATGTTTTCATGTTCAATATATGTTCTATTTTGCATGTTTTTGTTCCCAGGACTTAAAAACTATAAAATACGACCTCAAGAACATTGAGCAAGTGTACTACCTCACCAACACGGCGGCCCTCTCCAACTGCCTCAACTCCCTCAAGCCCGAGGTCCTGAGCGCTCCCGCCCAGACCCTGGACAAGAAGGACGCCACCATCCCGGAGCTGTACTACGCCGTGTACTCGCTGAAGGCTCTCGGAAAGGGCTCCGTGTATGACAAGGAGGATGGGCTTAAGAATCTCATTCAGTTGCTGAAGAAGGATGATTCTCCGGCTAAGTATGTTTGTTTTCTGTTTGATAACATTGTTTTATTTAACATGCAATTGCTTAAACTGAAGGTTTACAGTTTAAAATTTAACTAATTACTGGTCACAAACTTTTTAGTTATTAAGACATGTTATATTTGCTAAAAAGTTTATGATTTGCTTACTAAATTTAATAGAATTTATATAAACTTATATTCATATTTCAGGTTAGAATACTTTTCAAAAGAATCCTGTAGTTCTTTTTTTTTACCTTGTATTTTAATAAAACTCACGCAGCGTTACTACGTATGGGCCCGCCGCGCCGCTTCGCGTTCGCGAGATGTTCGCTTACATAACACGCAGCGTCAGCCTGTGACATATCCAGGAGCACGAAAGTATATAATCAAGCTAAAGCATATCAGTACGGATATGATGGTCGTTCTTGTCTACGTGACAGCGTGATAAAACGGTGTCCGTCACTTTCTTTCCCACGGTGTTAAACAGTGACAGTTATTTTATCACGTGGATAAAGATGGATAAAGCTATCCATAATAGGCTGGCTGGACAAAAGTTTTAAAAACGAAAAATTGCCATAAAACTTGAATATTAGTTGAACTATAATGATTGTTTGTACCTCTCAGTTACGGCTACGTGTTCGGGCTCTGCGAGCACATGGGCTGCCTGGCGTGGAGCGCGGCGCACGCGGAGGGCGTGCTGCTGGCCGCGGACGAGAGCGACGCCAGGGCCCTGCACTTCGAGGGAGGCCTACCTGTCACTTCTCTAGTACTCTCCACCGTACTCAGGTGAGACTGTCCGATATTTGTTATTATACTAAACAAGCAGTTTCTCCACTCGAGAATCAGCGACGAGATCGAAAATCGAGATTCTCGAGGTGGCTCGTTGTGCCTATTACAGTCGCCATCAGATATATCGCTTTTGTTTGCTTTTTTTAACTCACTCAATATATTTTCTCTCTCTGCACCAATTGAAGGTATCTCTGTTTGGCCCTATGGTTGACTGGTAGAGAATGCCATTTGGCATTAAGTCCGCCATTTGTACATTGTTGTATATATTTTGTGCAATAAAGTTAAATAAATAAATAAAATAAATAAATATCAGAGCGGCCAAGGTGTTCACAATGTATGAACACGCACTCTAACGCCCGGACAATACAGGCGCGTTCAGATATTTGTGAGCGCCTTGACCGCTCCGATATATCTGATGGCGACTGTGCATAACCATGGAAAAGATTTCACACGAAAGCAGGAAGTCAGAATGTTCGATGTTGGTTTTCCATGGTACTTTTTAGGGGTCCATACCCAAAGGGTAAAAACAGGACCCTATTACTAAGATTCCGCTGTCCGTCTGTCAGTCACCAGGCTGTAACCCATGAACCGAGACAATTGAAATTTGCACAGATGATGTATTTCTGTTGCCGTTACAACAACAAATACTAAAAACAGAATAAAATAAATATATAAGTGGGGCTCCCATAAAACAAACGTGGTTTTTTTTGCCGTTCATTGCGTAATCGGATAATGGCACGGAACCCTTCGTGCGCGAGTCCGACTCGCACTTGGCCGGTTTTTTGTCCAGCTAAATCTAGGTAATTCTGATTTGCAGGACGTACAAGTCCCTGTCGAAGCCATCGCCCCTGACCTCGGAGCAGAAGCTGAAGTTCGCCGCGTACCTGGTGTCGCGGCGCTCCGTCAACACGGCGCGCGGGGCGGCGCTGCTGCTGGGCGCGGCGCAGGCCCTCGCTGACGACCAGGTAACTGCTGACATACATACATCACCCCCGACCGAGGAACAATATACCTACTTCAAATTGTAATAGCCCGGGATGTAGTTGTTTATTTTTTAGAAATTACTGCCTACCTGTCAGGGGGTGGCGGATGGGTACCGGGCTCGATTAGCTTAGTTTTACGTATATTACACCTGTGCCTAGTTAATTCATCCGATACCAAAATTTGCACCTCCCATACATTGGATGACACTACTTCCCGTAGTATAATGACAAAACTGTCTGAGAGTTGTCTATGTTTTTCAAACCGGTGCTAGAAAAACTTTATTCGATTTTTTTTCTTAAACAACTTCTTTATTTATTGAATGGTACTAAAAGTGATCTCCAAAGTTGCTAGTCGAAACCTAGGTGTAAAAACCACATTGAAAAGGTCTAATCTAAAGTCCATGCTAAAACAACAGTAGTAATTCTATAATAAAATCTTTCACAGCCATCACCCATCTCCATCGCCATCAAAGGCAAAAAGTACATCTCGTCCGACTCGGACTCCATCGAGATCTCCATCACGGACCTGCTCGGGCGCCCCGTCAAGGGCCTCAAGGCCGACAAAGTCGTCGCCCAGTCCGGCACCAGACTCGCCGATGACGTAGTTGTGCTGTCTAAACAACCTTTAACACAGAAGCCGAACGAACCTACAACTTTCATCCTGAACTTAAGCAAGATTAAAGCTCAATATGGCTTGTACAAGATAGCCCTAAGCGCGGATAGTAAGACGGCCAGCGTGAATGTAGCAGTGCTCGGAGAGATCCAGGTGGGGAGCGTGGAGGTGGGCATCGGGGACGTGGACGGGACGACTAGTCCGAGGCTCACCACGGTGGCCTACCCCAACAAACTGGCGGAAAAGCTGCAGGCGGACCATATGCAGAAGTGAGTATTTTTTATGAAATACATATAAATAGGTTAAGTTATTAGCATAAAAAAAGAGCGTACCTCGCCATCAAACTCCACAGTTTGGCGAGTTTTATGTAATTTATAAAATGTATGTTAGTTTATCATGAATAAAAAAAAATAAAAAATAAAAAAAATATGTAGCCGAAAGCCTTTTATTGACTGAACGTTAGCGAAGGTCTCCGTTTCTGCTTCAGCTTGGGCAAAAATGATTTTGTATGTCCGGATTTTCTCTTCGGTAGATCGCATATTTCAACCAATTCGCGTGTTCGGTGATTACCATTACCAAACCATTATGTTAATGGACCATTATGTTGTCTGTAGTAAATACATTGATTGATTAAAATTATGATCGTTTTTGAGGGCGTTGGTTGTGAGAGATATGTCATGAAGCCTCGTGAACGTCAGCTGTCGCTCCGTTGGTAGACACTATCAATTAAAGTTAACGCAGCGTTACCGCGTAGTAGATTAAACTATGATTATATTCCAGGGTGACCCTGAAGCTGACCGTGAAGGACAAGTACGGAGCCCCGGTGCTGGTGCAGCAGGCCTTCGTGCGCGTGGCGCCCGCGGCGGCGGCGGCGGCGACCCCCGACCTCGAGGCCATCTACGTGGCCGAGCCTGACAACGCCAAGGCCTACAAGGTCGACCTGGTGAGTGTACTCTACTATAACTAGTGGCTCTGTGAGCTGTAGACCTCGCAAGCATAGCTTATTGGGACCGTGCACGATGACAGCGCCACACAGCGGTTTGATCAATCAACAATACAAAGATTTTAATTTATTTAAAACAAATACGAAGTTTAAGTGAAAAAAAATATACAAAAAGCTATGTCTTACTGGGGATCGAACCCAGACTTTCTGTGTGCAAACAAAAAAAAGCGATTATTTACAAAATGCGCCATGATAGTTCTTAGCTAAGCTGACGAAATTCGGCTACTCATTCTCGAATACAAACTAAATATCTAAATACCGCCTAAACCAGCAATACAATTTTTCTGCATTTTTTGCCATTTACTATGTAAATATGTCTCAAAAAGAAAAAACTCTTATGATACCGATACGATTATTTGTTTAGGCGGGAGCTATCACGACTCCGCCATTTTGAAAAATTTCCAAAAACCGGATCGACAAAAAAAAATTATTTAGTCATAGAATTCGGTCACAAAATTTCACGAAAATCGGTTAAGAATTGCGACCTGTAGAGGAGAACATACGGACATACAAAAGCAAAATGCTCGAGTCAAAACGTAGACCTTCGCTACGCTGCGGTCAATGAGATAATGACTACTTACGAAACGCTTTAGTCTACTGTAATGAATTCGACCATTCCCGTGTCGTCGCGGTCCAGAGGAATAAATAAAGGATAGAACAAGAGACATCAACGCGCTACTATTTAATGAACGCGAAGTGCGTTGATGTCTTTTGTTTTACCTATTTATTTATTGCGATACTTACCTAATTTTGTTTAATTATTTAGGGTTAGGTAGAAAAAGTATTCACTGTTGTATGCAATAGTGATATAATCGAGCCTTTCAATCTCGTATCTTACTTAGGTCACTCGGCAAGGTTCGTTTCCTAAACACGGTACTCGACTGAAGTAAAGGTGAAAGTTAATTTATGAATGAATGAATGAAATGAAATTAATGAAACATTGCATTACATTCGTTATTTATAACCTAATATTTCGTTATAACAGATATAAAAGCGGGATAATTAAATAATCGAATGATGAAATTGTTACCTATATTAGTATTTAGAATGTAAAACTACGCTTAGATTGAGATGATTACTCGTATCTACAAGTTGTATAACCCCCCCTTGTTTTGTCAGAACGTGGGTGCCATCTCGAAGCACCTGAGGCACGGCTCGGGCGCCTACTCGCTCACGCTGTACCTGGGGGACGGCGCCGCGGCCGCGCCCATCGCCTGGCACCTCGGCGACGTGCTGCTCAACTTCGGACATGAAGTCGCGTTACCTGGTCAGTATTAGAGATGCACCGAATATCCGGTTACTATCCGCTATCCGACCGTTATTTTAGTATCCGGCCGGATACCGGATAGTAAAATTAACACATTTTGTGGTAAAAAATGGAATCTAAAAAACAGTCACGGTCATAATCGAATCAGTTTATTCTTTTAAAACAATATTAACTTAATATTTTCTTTAATAAAACAAATTTAATTAAGTTTGATGATCATTAAAAAAACGATTTATTTGTCTTTAATATTGAAAATCCGTCAAAGGAAAATTGTGATACGTAATGACATGATAAAACTCGTTACGATCCTAGAAATGTGTCCGCGCGAACGTTCACTACGAAACAGGTCGAAACCTGCACGACGCGCACCTGCAAAACTCAAAATATAAGTATAGTTCCGCCGGCCAAATATCCGGCGGCCGGATACCGGATATCCGGTATCCGGCCAAACAACTATCCGTTGCATCTCTAGTCAGTATTACTATACTCTTGGGAACGTATCTTCCAAGAATCAAAGGTTAAGAGACAATCCTACACTAGCGTTTCACGTCTGTCAGCGTCTAGTCAACGCTTAGACGCCATGGCCGCCGCTCGACGTGACGTTGGCGTACCTGCGCAGCGACACCATTTACCATAGCGCTGACTAGATGCCGACACTCAAAAGGGCGCTTTATCCTCTAGCCGCCCATACGTCAAACCTTGCCAAGCAAAATGAAATTTTATTTTGTCAACACAAAGTTCAAATTAGAATGGAACAGGAGACCTTTTTATAGGTCTCTGGGCGGCTAGAGGACATAGTGTGGGTGTTACTTTTACTGTTTTTGTTTATGTGACTTTCCATAAAGGATACGTCCTTATAATTCATGTGCATAAGGATCCTTCCACCAGAAAAGGGTGCATAAACACACGAAGCGTGGATTCTTCTCTTGATGGAGAGCCACATATAATTTTGTGTACTTTTATTTTATTGTTTAGTTTCTTCCCCAGCAACCCCAGCTCCGGCCAGTCGCGGCCCGCTCCCCGAGATCGGGCACCTGTTCCGCTCGGCGGAGCCCCGGCCGCCGCGGCTCGTGTCCGACGTGTTCGCGGCGGCCTGCGCCGCGCCCCTGCTGCTGCTCCTCGTGCTGTGGGCCAAGCTCCGGGTCAACCTGTCCCACATGCCGCTCACACCCAGCATGCTGCTCTTCCATCTAGGCTTGGGAGGTGAGATACTCGTTATCTGAAACTTGGATTTCAAACTAAACATAATCGCCGTAACACCCTACCGCACCGTGACCTTGGTGCGGTGCGGTAGTGTGTTACGGATATAAGTTGGAGGTACAGTCAGCAGCAGAAGTAGCTAAGCGGGCTAGGTGTTCAAAATGATCTTGACGCGACTTTATTGTTAAGAGAATATGAGCCTGTCTAGGTAATTTTGAATACCTCGCCCGCTTAGCAACTTCAGCTGCTGACTACGTCGCGCCCCTATTATTAAAGCTTTTTTACATTATTCGATTCAACGTCGAGAGTATGAGAGCGGCAAGGTGTTCACAGTATCTGAACACGCACTGTAACCCTACCCTAACCCTAGTAGAGGCGTTTTCAGATATTTGTGAGCGCCTTAGCCGATATATCTGATGGCGACTGTACATACAATATTTAGGCTAAATTTTCCTTTTGGCTTCCTTATGGTCGTATTCGATATCCGCGGTGTCTCGCGCCTAGTAACTATTATACTGCTCCCACCAAAAACTCATTAATTTCTAGCAACAATGAACATTGTTGTAACTGAATGGTAATGATCCGTGTTGTGCAGGTTCCCTGGCGCTGTACGGCGTGCTGTGGCTGCGGCTGTCCATGTTCGAGACGGCGCGCTACCTGCTGCCGCTCGCCGCCGTCACCTTCCTGGCCGGCCACCGCCTGCTGCGCCGCCTGGTGGCCGACAAACAACACTAACACCGCGCGAGGCAACATCGCTGTGGTCACAAAACAGATACAGTACAGAAATCAATCTACATACAAAGTGCGCTCGAGCAACGCACACATAGACACTGCTCACGGACACGATATCTCGGACCGGTTGGGACCAGTGCGAGCGCGAGTGTCAACCGCTTGAGACACGCGTCTGTGAACTTTTTTGTGCAATTATGGAGAAACTAAAAAAAGTTATTATAACTGTTCAGTGGACGGTTGTTTAAATTCAACATTAAACGGTGAATTGTCGTTTTTTAAGCTATCTAGCTAGTGGTTTCGGAGAGGTAAGTAGATATCTGCTTGTATTTCGATGGTTCGTTTTAACGTTAAACAGAACAGTTAGGTAGGTAGGTAAGCACCCCGCCCCGACCTCTACCAGATACGAGTGCCACTGCCACGATAATTTTTTGTGCATAAGTCATAGTTGACAACCCTAGAGCGACCGCCGAGCATAGGTATGAAAAGTGAAGTACATACATACATGTGATTGACTTCTGTACTGTATCTATTTTGTGCTGTGGTCTAGCCTTAGCGGAACCTGCCCGATGAGAGGATAACTAGTATAACAGAAGGCTCACTAAGTGTTAACGCCTCAGGTCTGAGCCTTATAACGACATAGATGTCGTTATAGGGCTATCCAGGTTCCGGTTCCAGGTCTATATATGACGAGAAAATAACACCTTCATCCGTTCAATATTACCTGCCATACTAAGATTACTTAGCGTGAATGTGTAAAATCTAGCATGTCAAAGACTGCCCGAAATCATCTGCAAATAATCATGTCTTAGAGAGGTTCTAGCCTATTAAACTACATAGTTTATATCCTAGGTAAATACGCCTTAGGATAGTTAGGATGTAATATTGAGTGGAGCATTTGTGAAGCGGGATGTTGTTAAATAAGCTTCAGTATGACCATGCATTGTTTTTGACAGAATAGACTGCTAGATCTTTTAATAAAAGGGCAAATAAATGCATGGAGTTACAGAAATATTTGTAACAATAAAGTGAAGTGAGATTTATAAACACTTAAAACAAAATTGCAATATCTAAAGTACTGTACGATAAAACTAGGTACATTTCTAATCTAACGAGCGTGATTAGAAATGTATGTATGTTATACTTCGTTTTTTTTAGCATTAGAAATTTGGTAAACAATCTTGATGTGTCTTTTAATTGAAAAACATATTTTAAAAATAAGTTACGGTAAATATGTAACAATTATGAATCTAATACGATCTTTTATAGTCTTCTGATTTCATAAGTAATAGTTATTATTTTTTAAAAAGTGTTTTTCAATTAAAAGACATGTCAAAATCGCTTACCTTCTTTCTAATGCTAAAAAAAACGAACTATAGTATACATACTAATGTAAGTATGGTTGGTTCAGAAAAGATCGGTTTGTCTAGATAATATTGTGCACGAAGAGAGTGCATGATGTTACAGTCATAACACTAACATTTGCTATTTATTTGTTTGTGTGTATGTGCAATCAATATGCTCTATTATTTTTAACAAATCCAAAAAAGGTCTCTATTACCCTTTTCTCACAAAATTATTAAAAACACGTGTGGATTGAGCCCTTCTAAGTTTATGTCATTCCTCGTACTCTGTAGCATATTTCATTGCTTAAGAACTAACCAAGGAAGTATGCTTCAGGGTTCCGATAATTATAGATTTTATAAAATAAAGATGTTGGTTCTTTTAATATTTTGTATTATTTGTCTACTATTCTACGTTTCTACGCCGCCAAACTTACGTTATTTCAAATGTACGTGTAGAAGCAACATCACATAAATTATATAAACAGCGCGTTCGGACCAGACGCAAAATGATTGCCAGACGCATAATGTTTAGGGGCCAGTGACCCGAAGTTTATTGACTTAGTATGCGAAGTCCTTGAGGCCTACTGAAAGGCCTCTCTTCTATGTAAACTATACAGATTGCGAGTATGAATAATCGCTCTGTCTGTCCAGATGCAGGCTTTGTAAAGTATTTACACAGCGCAGCGCCTCTCTCGTCTACGTATAAGGATCCTAAGCGAATCTTAAAAATGTTCTTCTGCATTTTTCTCGAAATCGATTTTTTCCTGCCATTATTCGGCGCGACCGTACTTTTAACTCACGCACCATCAAACGCTTTAGGCCCTCTGCTAAAACATGCGCGAGTGTTTTCAATATACACAAGCAGGTGTGCACCCGCGCATATTTTAGCGGAGGCCATTCCATGCCATATAGTATGACGCATGTAGCTCCAATTCCACTAGTCTATTTCTGGACACGGCTAAACTTCATGAAATTAGGTAGAATAGACTGTTCTAAATTCAATAGAGGGATTCATTTGGTAATGGCAGGATAGTCAATTAAATACAATTGTAGTCATTAAAAGTTAAATTTTATTTATAATTATTATCACACGTTACCGATTCTAAGAAAATTGCATTAAGAACCTAATCCAAACTAATTCTTAAAAAAAGTACAAAATGCAGGAATAAAATTAATTCTTAATTAATATCTTATTAAATTTATACTTATACTATACTCTCTGTCCGCCAGGTACTTACAATAAAGGTCACTTATCTTATAAGTAGTCAATATTCTATGAGATGTCAAGAGGAATTTATGAAAAAAGATTTTCACATAGCAATAACCGTACCGGCTCCACCGGTAGATATCAATTTGCTAGGCATTTACTATTATTGGAACAAGTAATACTGTCAGTCCGTGCACTCACTCGTTCAGCGATCGAGAAAACATACATACAAAATACACACTTCATAATAATATTGTGCCTTATCCAAGGTCTTAATAGCATAAAATAATTCATTTTATACATGTTTTATACAGAAAGTTCTATATAGAAAAGCGATTAAAAGTTTAACATCGCCTAAGTGTAGTGCAGGGGTCACCGCCAAATGTCCGCATCCCAGACCGGCTACCTATTTTTTTTTGCTTATTTAATAACTCGAGGAGAAACGGACCGCGATGGTCATTTTATTTGAAGAACCGGACCCCTGAAGAATCTAATTGGCGACCCTAGGTGTAGTGCGTACATGATAAACATACCCCGGCCGGCGAGAGCAAAAATGCGTCTGCTCCTAGTGCTTAATTAAATATAGACTATTCTATCGCCATATGGATGTCTATAGAATAGTCGACTTTTAATTAAGCACAATTTTTTTTTTAAACTGAGCCATTAGTATTTGTTATTTATTTCAACTTGATACCTCCACGCGTTTCTAAGAATAACCCTAAAACAATTTTAAACTGAATAAATACAAACACTCGGTTTTAATTTTGTTTACAACAATAATTAATACTTCTGCATATCATAACGGTGGTCCAGTACATCGTGTTGTTTTTATCGACATCGACCAAAGTGTGTGTCCTCGCACTATTAAGCTGTCAACGCATTTTTGCTCTCGCCGGCCGGGGTATGATGATAAATAAGTAAGTCTAAAATGTTAAAACTCCGCGTCGAGCGTGAAGACGTTGTCCATGCGGCTGGACATGACGCCGCACTTCTGGTACTCGCCCACCTTCTTCTCGAAGAAGTTGGTCTTGCCCTCCAGGGAGATCAGGTTCATGAAGTCGAACGGGTTCTTTGTGTTGTAGTGCTGTGGACATACAAATACGTTGTTACTATTGTTTAGAGACTTTGCGAAGCTCCGCCATTTTGAAAAAAAAAAACTGTCATTCAGCTAGTGGTAATAGCAAATAATAGCTAGTGTAGTAATAGTGGTAATCTTGTATAGTTAGCCACAATAATAGAATTTCAAGGTAGAAAATGTGTTTGGGATGGTGTGGAATAAAAAAATTACTAACCCAAAAAAATGCAATACACACGAGCACATATGTGACGTTCCACGGTAAAAGGTACCTTATGGCCGCTGGCGCTTACGTCGCATAGCGCCGAAATAATATTGGAGCGGCGTTAATAATAGCGTAAGCGCCAACCGCCATAAGGTACCTTTACCCGTGGGACGTCACATATTCTCAATAAAAAAAATTAAACTAAAATCTACAATACAAATCAATAGTTACCTTTTCACCAATAAGGTCCATCAGCAGCCTATCGGCCACGAACTCGATGTATTCGGACATGAGGTCGCAGTTCATGCCGAGCAGCCGCACGGGCAGCGCGTCGGTGAGGAACTCCTGCTCGATCCGCACGGCCTCGCGGATGACGGCCAGCACGCGCGCCGCGCAAGGCTTCTGCACCAGGTGCTTGAACATCAGGCACGCGAAGTCCGTGTGGAGGCCCTAAGAACAACATAGCTTTATAGCTGTATGCCCCACAATCACAATAATCACGTGGGAATGTTGTTTACCGAGTTTACTCCATTGCACACCTCGATCAAAGAAAACAGTATAATTCACAATCCTAAAAGTAGAAGTAAAACGATTCACACACTTAATTCAGTCGTCCTAGTAGTAAAAACCGGCCAAGTGCGAGTCGGACTCGCGTTCCAAGGGTTCCGTACATTGTCTTTCTGTCATTTATAGGTGAAGAACTATTTTGTGTATTTTTTTCTTTCAAAAGGCTAATCTTTACTTTATGGACCGTCGATTTGGAGGGAGTGTTGGGTATGGGGGGGTAGAGGGTGCAAAGGCCTACCCCCCAGTCCAACCCCCATGGCGCGGAACCCCATGGTTATGGAGATATCCATGGTTAAAGTTTGTATGAAATTACTATGAAATAAAGGAGTAATGTCATAGCAGATGTCGAAAGGTGCCGTTTTGTGTTCATTTATATTACCTTTTATACCACACCACCATCCTCAAGATCACCAAAATCTCAAGGTCACGAAATTTATGATCACCAAAATCTCGAGGTCACCAAATTTTTTTATCCCCAGAATCTCAAGGTCACCAGAATCTCAAGGTCGCCGAAATCTTTGGTCACCAGAATCTCAAGGTCACTAAAAACCGAATCAGAGCACCCCACTATCCACGTGGGCTTGTCTGTCCTACCCCTAGAGAGCAATTCCAAAAACGGAGGCGGTAAGCCGAAGCTGCGGAGCCGAGTGCAGTGAGCGTGCTTTGTCACGCGAGGGCGGAAGGGCTGCTCTTCCGCAAGGAGCTACCCCCAGATCCAACAGCTTCACCGCTAAGTCGAAGGCTCGCGGAGTAGCCCCGAGGTCAGCGAGCGACCTCAGGGGCGACGAAGCGGGCCTTCGGGCGAAGCGCGCCCCCCCTCACCCCCTCCCCCTTCAAATTTTGCTGTAATCCCTTATTTCATAGTAATTCCATACAAACTTTAACCATGGATATCTCCATAACCATGGGGTTCCGCGCCATGGGGGTTGGACTGGGGGGTAGCCCTCTCCCCCCCTCCCCCCTCCCCACCCCAAAAATCGACGGTCCATAAAGTAAAGATTAACCTTTCAAAATATTAACCCAGTAGTTTCAGAGATGAAGGGGGGAGAATGGTCGGACAGACAGGGTCCTATAAAGGTTCCGTTTTTCCCATTTGAGATACAGAACCCTAAAAATAGTTCTAGTATCCTGCAGTCAGAGTAACTGAACATGATTACACCTTTATTCATTCACCTCGATTCATGATTATACCAGAATTCTGAATTAAGTAAGATGTGTGCAGTACTGAGTGTTGTTCCCACTTTTTTTACGAAAGGAGTTTAAGGAGTTGGGAATCCACATTGTCTTCCTCCTCCTATCATATTCCTTCTTTCAAAATAGCTTCCTCTATATCCCGGATGGTTCAATGTACTGAAATAGACCTTGGACACTTGGAAACTTCTTGGACAATGCTAAGTGTGTTTTGTATCTCCATAACAGGGATGTAACGGATGTGGTTTTATCGGAACCGAAAGCGGAACCAGATGTTTTAAATTTAGTTTATCGGAACCAGAAACGGAATCGGAACCGAAAACGGAACCGGAACCAGAACCGGAGCCTGAGCAGTTCTATCAGTAGGTATACATTACACAACACAACACATACGAGTAGGTACTTTAAATTCGAAAACACGGATATACCAGGACATCTAATTACTGCAGCACGTGGCAAGCGGGGCTATGAGCGAATGACTGGTATAAACCTGTTTGTTTTTGATGTACACCGCTCATGTCCCGCTGCCGCGCTAAGCATTGACATCCGATATAACTTCCGTTTCAAAAGTAACGGAACCGGAACAGAAACGGATGTGTAATACCAAGCGGAAGTTCCGACTTAACGGAAACGGAGCTCTGTAACATCCCTGCTCCATAACAAACAATTGTATGCGTAATAAACCTGTTTCTGTAAGCAACTGAGCAAATACCTAAATGTATAGGTAATATAAGTATGTATGTCTGCTACATTACAAAAAATATGTTTACTTTGGAGTATCTACTTTGTCAACAATGGAGCCTTATTCTGGTCATAAAATAGCAATCACTCGACTATGTGCTATTTTTCCACTGATAGCATATCTTCAAGAGCTTTGACAGTGCTTATCAATGGAATGACTGTAACCCAAACAGCTTAAAGATAACCCATACGTGACCACTTTATCAGACTGATTAGTGACCCAATTTATGCCAGCTTTAGGTTGTTTTATATTTCATGTTGTTTCAGTATGTCTTTTATTATTGTTTTTAACATGAATGGCATAAATAAAACTACTAACAATTAAACTACTTATAAATATCACGTGTTAATTCAAACCATAGCTTGTTTTCTCCATGCTGACGGTACTAAAAATCAATTGGCATAAAAAAACTGGACTTAGACTAAACTAACAATAAGTTTGCAGCAATTTTGATAGCACAGACTGTGCAAGTTTTATTTAAACTTCATAATTCCATAAAGTTAGACGTTTAAAATAACACTTGCACAGTCTAGGCTTTGAAAATCGCTGCCAACTTTAGCTTGGTACAACTCTAATCAATTTTGTAAGATCTTTACAAACCTCATCTCTGGAAATAAGCTCGTTGCTGAAGGTCAAGCCGGGCATGAGCCCTCGCTTCTTCAGCCAGAAGATGGAGGCAAAGCTGCCCGAGAAGAAGATGCCTTCAACTGCGGCGAAGGCTACTATCCTCTCTCCGAAGGTTGCAGTCTTGCTTCCAATCCACTGTAGAGCCCAGTCTGCCTTCTTTTTGATGCAAGGAAGTGTTTCTATGGCATTGAATAGGAAATCTCTGAAAAAAAAATTATGAATCAACTTCAACAGAATAAAGTGCGGGAGTATCATTATAAATGTCATATTTCCATAGAAATATGACATTAATGATGGCATACCACAATTTGTGATCAAAATGCCATGCAGTTATTTAGCTTGGCTCAATTCTGTCTACATAAGTACCTAACAGGATAAAAAAAATCTGTGCAAATAGAAAAACATGGTGACTCATTCTAATTCAATGTTGTTCCACATGACTGATCTTGTGGAACCGATAATAATATCACTAACATCTATGGATGGGTTTAGTTATGAATATTGATCAACAAAACGGCTGTTGAATTAACCCTTTATGGACATGCTAATATTTATTATATGGCAAAAAATTACCACCCAATTTTTTTCCTGTGCACTATTTTTAGGACTTTAAATAGGCCTTGAGGCTGGAACCATTTATTTTTTTAATCTGGGCGATTAAATGGTTAAAAATGTTTACATACCTTTCCTTAGGGTCTCTGATGTAAGTGTCAATCAATAAAGAGTACATTTCAGAATGTACATTTTCCATAGCAATCTGGAACCCGTAGAAGCACCTGGCTTCAGTGACCTGCACCTCTTGTGAGAAGCGCTCCACCAGGTTCTCGTTGACAATTCCGTCGGAGGCCGCGAAGAACGCCAGCACATGCTTGATGAAGTGTCTCTCGCTGTCCTTTAGGTTCTCCCAGTCATGCATGTCCTACAAACAGGTTGTGGTAAGGAATACGTAATTTAATAAACAGTAGAAGCTTTAGAAGTTTTTTGTTGTTTGATCCAAAATATTGTGACGCAATTCTGTTTCTGTTACACATATGGATTATTATAGAAAATAATATATTATGATGTGATGTAATTATGATATAAGTAAGAAGTGTTGCAAAAAATGAACATAACGTGTATCAAAATATTAGTGCAAATGAGGATACCTTTGAGAGATCCACTTCTTCCACGGTCCAGAAGGACGCTTCAGCCTTTTTGTACATTTGCCAAATGTCGTTGTACTGGATTGGAAAGATAACAAATCTGCGAGGGTTTTCGCGCAGCAGGGGCTCCAGCTGGGGGTCGAACGCGGGGGCGTCCTCGGTTTTTTCAACATCCATTTTGTCTGATTTTTCCTCTTTTGCGTTGCCGTTTTGTGCTGCGAGTACGTTACTCTTTACGGGTGACTAAAATAAACAATTTGTATGTTATTTGTGAAACAACTGTATGATGACAAGTTAACGAGATAAGGTTAGAAAGTCAATAGAAAATATGTACCTTGATGTGCACGTTGTTGATTCCGTTGTGGAGATTTTCCTTGTCGTTGATTTGAGACATTTTTCTATATTATTAACACTGGAGATATTTTAATGAAACAAAGGGCACTTTATTTTGCCACACAAATATTGTATAGCACAGCACAGTGATCAACACACATTAAAGTCAGAAAACCCACTGGAGACGTGAATTGCCGCTAGAATTTTCCACAACTCCCCGTATTTGTGTTTTTGATTACCCCAAATGGCGGGAAACTAGCTAAGCGTTCCAAAGCATACTTATAAGTTTCATCTTATCTAAACATTGCTAATATTTTGTAAATAGTCTTAAATAGTTTATTTTAAAAGGTTTTATTAAATAATAAAAACAATTATCTATAGAATTTTATTAATACAATATTTTTAGCATTAGCCTTTCTTATTCCAACTTTATTTATATTAATTTGTTAGTACCGTTTGGAACAAAGCAAAAATACGTTGAACGAACCATTCACGATACGTGCTTAAAAACGCGGGAACGCGCGAGATTTGGCCAGGCACTATACTTTTATTTGTAGTTAAAATATAAATCAGATTTTATATCCATTGAAAGAATTTCATAAATGTTTATTTTAATTAAATATAATACTTAATTTCACTTATCTACTTATAATCCACATTGCAAATAATAATAACTGTCACTGAGCAAAAATTGTTTGTTTGGTTGGTAAGTAATTTCCTGTTGGTCAGCTGTTCGGTTTGTCCATGAAGTTATATTTTTTAAACTGGAGCGAGTTGTCACTTTTTTTGCCATACTAATTTGAACCTTATCACCGAGACAGAAAGTTGTTCGTACCAGACTAGAGAAAACGGTCCACTTGAGATAGAAAAACCCGAGCCCTGTGTCTCACTCGCACATGTTGCCAATGTTAAAAAGATACCATTATGGTAGAAATTATATCAATAAACTACTGAATTTAATCACCTTCTTATACAATTTTAGTGCTATATTCAGACTACAGTTCTGATATCTTTTAAGTAATTTGTAAATAATTATGATGCCAATATTATTAACTGATTAAACCAAGCGCATACACAGTAAAAAAAAACTAAATTTTAGTATGGTAGAAGTTGTAGTAACTTTAAATATTAATTGGTATCCCCAACTTGATGACATTTCTTCAAAACACGTGAATGCGAAATTTCTTAAAAATTGTGAAGAAATATTGTGTTAAAGGTTGTTGGAGTGAAATAATTGCTAATTGTGGAATATTGTTTCACAAGAAAGCCACAATTATTACATTTTACTATAAAAATACAAGACAACATTGTCAAACTCATTAGGGTGACTATGATGTCGGCACGTTTTGAATCGGTCTCACAGAATTCTTATTAGTTATTATTAACGTAGGTAATGTAAAAGTAAGTTTAACATAATAGGTACCTTATGTCTTTATTTCGGCATGTTTAATTTAAGATTTGTTGTAGAACAATTGAAGGGATGTTTACAAAAACAACATAACTGCTTAGACCGGTTGACACTTTTTTAAGAACATTGTTAATCGTTTCAGGTGTCAACCAGTGTAGTCAGGTATGTTGTTTTTGTAAACATCCCTTCAATTGCCAAAATTTAAAACCAAAGTGCTTAACTCCTTAAACATTACAGACTCTCATTTATACATAATATTTTGTTAGGTGTGTTAAACTGTTTATATATGACATCGATTCTTTATAGGTAGGACACATTTCCGTCAATAGAAAAAAGGCACCAACTTTAAAAAAAGCGTCATATTTGCTAAACAGATCTTCAATGACGCTTATACTTAAAAAAAACTGAAGTGGACAAAAGGGAAGCGGTAGGCTTCCCTTTTGTCCACTTCAGTTTTTTTTATGAACATACCATGAGTGAGTGCGAAAGAGGCCGACTACAAATGAAAAAAAAAACCTGACCACTTAAAATTTCACTTTATTTAGAAAATGACACACCCTACTGATATATTCCATGTTATCCTAATATCCCACATACAGATGTCTTATGGTCACCCTAATTAGAACGAGATGCAGGGCTCTAGTTTGACTTCTCATGTGGACACACCAAGGACCGGAAAACCCCTCTTTACGCTTAATCCTATCCATTCGGTAACCCAATCAATTCGGTTACCGTATCATTCGGTAACCCTATCATACTGTTACCTGATTGTAACGGTAAGCTTATTGAAACGGTAACCTTAACCTTTAACCGAGTTAATCTCAAAACCCCATCGCGTTAGGGTTTTTGTTAGGGGTTTTTAACCGGTTTTTATTCAGTTATGGTAACCTTTATTATCGGTTGCTTATTGGTTTGCTACATTCGTATTTAGTGATGTGCCGTCAGTCAAATACCTACTAAAAGAAAAAGTTAATTTATTAATAGAACTAATAGTTTATTTTGTTATTTTTGTATTTTTTTTTTAATTTTGCATATTTTAATGTTTTTGTTTATTTTAATGTTTTTGTTTATTTTACTTATTTTGTCTATTTTTTTATTTTGTTTATTTTACTTATTTCATTTATTTTATTTGTCATTAATTTTGTTAATTTTATTTATATAATTTATTTTGATTATTTTGATTATTTTATTTATTTTGTTTATTTTACTTATTTTGTCTATTTTTTTATTTTGTTTATTTTACTTATTTCATTTATTTTATTTGTCATTAATTTTGTTAATTTTATTTATATAATTTATTTTGATTATTTTAATTATTTTATTTATTTTGTTTATTTTTTTTTATTTTTTATTTTATGTATTTGATTTACTTTATTTACTTTATTTACTTTATTTACTTTATTTACTTTATTTACTGTACTTTATTTACTTTATTTACTTTATTTACTTTATTTACTGTATTTACTGTATTTACTTTATTTTGATTATTTTAATTATTTTATTTATTTTGTTTATTTTTTATTTATTTTTTATTTTATGTATTTGATTTACTTTATTTACTTTATTTACTTTATTTACTTTATTTACTTTATTTACTTTATTTACTGTATTTACTTTATTTACTTTATTTACTTTATTTACTTTATTTACTTTATTTACTTTATTTACTTTATTTACTTTATTTACTTTATTTACTTTATTTACTTTATTTACTTTATTTACTTTATTTACTTTATTTACTTTATTTACTTTATTTACTTTATTTACTTTATTTACTTTATTTACTTTATTTACTTTATTTACTTTATTTACTTTATTTACTTTATTTACTTTATTTACTTTATTTACTTTATTTACTTTATTTACTTTATTTACTTTATTTACTTTATTTACTTTATTTACTTTATTTACTTTATTTACTTTATTTACTTTATTTACTTTATTTACTTTATTTACTTTATTTACTTTATTTACTTTATTTATTTATTTATTTTATTTATTTTATTTATTTTATTTATTTTATTTATTTTATTTATTTTATTTATTTTATTTATTTTATTTATTTTATTTATTTTATTTATTTTATTTATTTTATTTATTTTATTTATTTTATTTATTTTGTTTATTTTGTTTATTTTGTTTATTTTGTTTATTTTGTTTATTTTGTTTATTTTATTTATTTTGTTTATTTTATTTATTTCGTTTATTTTATTTTTTTTGTTTATTTTTTTATTTTTTTTATTTTGTTTATTTTATTTATTTTGATTATTTTTTTTTATTTTTTTTATTTTGTTTATTTTATTTATTTTATTTATTTTGTTTATTTTATTTATGTTATTTATTTTATTAGGATAAAGGTCATTTATTTAACTTAAAAGGTAATAATAAAAAAACATTACAACTAACTATGAAATCTATAAATTAAAAATTTAAAACCTTAACTAAAATTAAAATAAACCTACTTAAAAATTAAACTAATACTTATAATATTATATAAAAACTAAAATGCAATACTAATAAAATAGATGTCAATAATATAATTTATTTGTTTTTTTTTATTTATTTCATTTATTTTATCTATTTTATTTGTTTTATTTATTTTAGAAACTTACAAAATTAAAAGTAGTAGTATGTAACTACAAAAGTTAAATTAATTCAGAATAACATTCTAATTGAATAAAACGTTATTTAGTATAATCCTACATCTGGAATAAATATTCCGTTTTGTCTTTTTCATTTAAAATAAAAGTGTCATGATTTATTCACTTTCTATTTATTCTAAAATAACGAGTGCAAGAATTATTCTTATTCAAATCGATTGGAATAAGAATGAAATTTCTGTTTTTATTCTTATTCTTATTCAAGTTATTTTTTGCCCAACTCTGCTCTAGATTACTCTCGTGTTGTTGAAGGTGACTATTGAACAAAATCTGCAAAATATCTTTCATGTATGAAGTCAATTATTTGCACTTCCTAGTACCTAATAACATGAAGATAATAAATATACCTACACGGGCGAAGCAACATGCGTATTTAAATCGAAACGCTGCGCTCCGCTGGCACGCGCTACAACGCAAGTGCACCGAATGTTTAAAGGTCGTGGTATTTTCTATTGTATTAGGATATTTAGGATTAAGCAGAATGCGGTGAGAGTCATAGTGACAACAATAAAGCCTTATTATTGTACTACACTACAGTATTGTTATCAGTACTCTGCCGTGTCATGACTAATTGATGTAATTGTAGATACATGAGTTAGTGGTAACAAGGTTAAATGGCATTTATTTGGTCATATTATACGTCATATTATATGTAGTACAATGTATATAGATAGTAAAATGAATTTCACCCCTCTTTTCAATGGTCGGATTGATTTGAATTTTTTGAAGCCTTCGAAACGGTGATGATAATTTTATAATGAAGCTACATAGAAAGTAAACTGCGAAATTATAATTATGATGGTTCAATGTATATTTCTTTGCGTATTAAGTATGTATTTTGTTTATTATTCCTACCAGCCTTGAGGTCTTACGTATGCTATCTCTTTCACACCTACGGAAAGTGAATGAGATAGTAAATTACTGCAGGTAAGAAAAGAGTCCTACGCTTATCACTATAATTAAATAGATTTGCAGAAAGTTGCAGGCGTGTTTGCACTTGAGACCGTCATTCATTACTCATTGGCAATAACAATAGGATTAAGTCGTGGCGTGGTGAATTCTTTGTCAGCATTTGCTAAACACGTGCGGCAAGCGTTGTGTCAAATATACCTGTTAATTTCCGTCTAAATAATAAATGCAAATTTTAAATATCAGAAGAGCTTTTAAAAACACCATAAGTCTTGGTAGTAACTCGGATACTGAAACCACATACTATAGTTCGTTTTTTTTTAGCATTAGAAATAAGGTAATAGTACATTATTGCAGAGGCCGGGAAAGGGCAATTCGTGGATGAGTTTCGATTCGTTCGAAGAAGACGAATCCACGAATTGCTATTCCTGCCGAGGCATATATAGTGCTTTTCTCCAAACATGCGAGGAAATAAGGTAAAATAATAATTATTTAAGCAGCAAGCATCACTCAAATCGAACCTTCACATCAAAAATGTCAAAAACAATTTCCCTCTAAAATATTTTTTTTTTAAGTTAAGGGCACAAACTTATTCTGCCATTCAGTACCATTCAATATAATTGTGCAATATAGTTGGTCAAACCAATTTGTCAGTCAGTAAGAACCAGGAAAACTATACCCATCCTTTTCTTTTGGGTGCTAGTACTAGTGTAAGACAAAGATAGTATGATTCTCTCTGTCTCTGTTTATGTACACGGATGAGATCCTTAAAAAAATATAAAAATAATCTTTGATTTTATTAAGCAGTATTTGCACGATCATACACGAGCACAACGGTCTTGTAAGAACGAGACAAGTAAGGTCGTTTATCTTACTATCTCACTCTATCCTATAGTTTGAAATGATAGCTGATCGGGTCGTGTAGACGCGGCTCGCGGCTACAATAATTGGCTGTTTGCGTTTTTTATTTTTAAAAAGTAAAAAACACTACAGTAATAAGTTATTACTGTAGTGTTTTTTTCATTCCCGTCCGCTAGAACAGGACAGCGATAGTTTGATTTTTTTAAATTAGAGTTTGACAATAACGTAGAACTTCCCGTACTATTTTTGCTACAATAAGGTGAACATTTCCGAGCATATTGGAGAAAACAATCTTGATGTCTCTTTTAATTGAAAAGCACATTTTAAAAATAAGTTACGGTAAATATGTAACAATTATGAATCTAATACGATCTTTTATAGTCTTCTGCTTTCATAAGTAATAGTTATGGTTTTTAAAAAGTGTTTTTCAATTAAAAGACATGTCAAAATCGCTTACCTTCTTTCAAGTTCTTTCTAATGCTAAAAAAAACGAATTATAAACATAATTCGAAAACAGAAAAAAATCATGAGTATTTTCCCCATTTGTTCCTGCCCAACGTGATCGCCGCGATACATGAGGCGGGGACATATGGGAATGATTTAACTGAAGCGCCTATTCCCATCTGTGCCCGGCGGGGAGAAATAGGAATACACCATATCAAGCCATTCCTTATTCTACCTTTAAAAACATCTTTTTTAGGGTTCCGTACCCAAAGGGTATAAACGGGACCCTATTACTAAGACTCCTCTATCCGTCTGTCTGTTACCAGGCTGTATCTCATGAACCGTGATAGCTAGGCAGTTGAAATTTTCACAAATAATTAATTTCTGTTGCTGCTATTACAACAAATACTAAAAACAGCATATAATAAATATCTAAGTGGGGCTCCCATACAACAAACGTGATTTATTTGCTGGTTTTTGCGTAATGGTGCGGAACCCTTCCTGCGCGAGTCAGACTCGCACTTGGCCGGTTTTTTATTTTTTACATTAATTTAGGCACAGTGAGCCATTGAAGAGTTTCGCTATCCACCATCCGTTCAGAGCAGCTGAATTGTACCTAATGATTTAGTTATCACATTAAAATAACTACGGGTATCGTCCAATACCAAGACTATGCGGCAGTAAATTAAATTTGTAAGATTTTATTGCATAAAATCAGGTATAAATTAGTCAAAAAACATAATAGTTTCTTGTCTAATTTACTTCTATCTATACGTAACGCCTATACGGCACCCATACTACATGTTTAATCCAGGAATATTATTTAGAATATAAAATCATGATTATATTTATTTGATTAAGAATGAGATGATTCTTATTCAATTTTTTCACATACGAATTATTTCCGATCAAAATTATTTGAATAATTTTGACGGGAATAAAATCAACATGATTTTATTCTTAGGAATTCTTATTTAAATAATGATTTTATTCTTGAATGCCCAACACTGCTTACTAAGTATGTATGTAATGTATGTATCTATTTAATTTAATCAAAACTATTTCACCTACCAATGTTATAGATACCCAATGAATATGTATAATGAATTCTGCCCTAGTAGCACGGTCGCATTTTTATCGTTTATCACCATGCCTGTCACGTTCTAACAAGTATGTAAGTGCGAAAGTGACGGGCATAGTGATAGTCGATAAAAATGGAACCGTGCTGAGCCCCCTGGTATTAATGAAAGATTTGTAGTATTAAAATAAGTTTATAACTGCTATAGATATATATTTTCTGATCGCTGCATTAAGCGGTACAAGGTAAATTACGACTTAGCTCATACAACTCACCGCATCTGAAAACATTTTAAACTAAAGTCTATTTTTTATTCGGTAGACTAAAATGACATTTCGTAGTATGAACATCATGTGTCATTTCATTTCATACTATGAAATGTCATTTTAGTCTACCGAATAAAAAAATAGACTTTAATTGCTTATTATAAAATAAGCTCATAATAACTAGTACATATGTCATTTGTTAACAATGGTAAAATATCTACCACAATCCGCTAGCGCATGTATCTTTATCACAAAGTGTTTTTTTTTTAAATCACTTAAGATAAATTATACCTAACTAGGTACCAGTAAAATTACTAGTTAGGTGAAAATTTTTCTTTAAATCAGTCTTTAATCTGTAGGTACATATCAAGTGTGAACCCGAAAATAAAAATAATAATCTAAGTAGCATAAAATATATCTAAATAATAGCAGATATTACTAGGATAGGATGTTGTTTACTTGCAACCCCTTTTCTAAAAATTTCTAAACTAGAATTGACAAAAACAATAGGAACACACAGGTATAAAGATAAACAAAGGAATGGCCGCGCTGCGCCGCGGCTGTCGCTCTAAAAATAATACTGTAATCGCTCACTTGTTTTCAATTTTAGCTTAAGGACTCAAAGTGCAATATTGTTTGAATTGACAATAAGCGAAGTTACCGGCAAAAAAACTTGTTTGTGCTGGAGGCTTCATAGACCGCCCATGCCAACCACGGTTATTCAATAATAAGTTGAATTTAAGTCTGCGTAAAGTTTACAATCGTTTGAACTGGTTCAAAACCTTATTATGAGGTAACAGCATAGACGGGGTTTTTATTTCGGTTACCGGTAACAGGGGTTAACTCGATCTGATACGGTTACCGAATCAAAGTGTTACCTTATCAGACGGTTACCGTTATGGTAGGGGTTTTTATAACCACTTCTAAAATAACCCTATGAAAAACCCCGGTTAAGGTAACCGGTTCCGGTCCCTGGGACACACTTTTTGGTCAATGTACTCGATCCAGTTTATTAACTCTAAATCCGTGGGTTTGTCCAATTCACTCTTTGGTTTGTCCAATCACTACACTCAAAAAGTGCGGGAAATGCAATCGCTTGTTGGTTGGTACTGGTAGTCCGAGTTGAGTGTTGAGTTGAACTGAACTTTCACTGATCAGAATTCAGTTCAGACCACAAATTAAAAGTGGAGTTGATTGCTTTTCTTATTAAGCCATACCGGCCCAAACTGCTTGAGGTTATATTTAAAACGCAGAGCACAAGACTGATTTGTATTTTCTCACTTCTCATTCTTGTAAAGTTTATATAAACTTTATGTCGTGTGTAGTGTAGGCTGCATGCAATGCTGTAGCACATAAAGTAAATTCATCTATGAAGACCCTTTTTGACTTAGCAATTCTAAATATATACATACTTGGATTTGACAATGTATCAGTGGCGGATTTGCAGTCTTTGCCGCCCTAGGCTCAGACCCTGTAGCCGCCCCTTCAGCATCAGCACCCATCATATATTGACTACATTTAGGTCAGGCAAAGAAAAGGTATAGAGGGAAATGCTTGGGACACATTTTTAACTTAGTAACTTTGTTTGGACTCGTTAGGAGGTGAAAATATATATCAAAAATCCCCGGCCGTAGCCCTTGAGCGGGGGTAGGGGGGTTTGATTTTAAGGTTCCATTTTTCGGTTTTTCGCTTATAATATCTTAGAAACTATGCGTCGTTGTGACATGATCATTATACAAAATGAAAGCTGATTAATTTTGCCACAAGTTTTATACAGTCGAGTTTTTCGATAGGTAGGTATCTTGTTTAGTTTTTGACATAGCCGCTCTTGAATATCTATAATTTTGCATCAAATTTCCATCAATAATATTCACGGTGCTCACGAGGAAAGGAACCCGAAAGATTTTAACAGTGTAGCAGATCTGCGAAATCGACTCCCCACTCGCGTTCTCGGCTACGCGCCGCGATTCCCGCACGAGTGTGGAGGGCCCTAGCCCCCCTCCAGACCAGACTATTGTGCGTGAATCGCGGCGCGACTTCGCCGAGCGAACATATCGCGACGTTGACGTATGACTCCACACTCGCAAACTTCTCGGTGATTTCGCAGTTTAGTTCGGGCCAAGATGGCTGAAAAGCATCAGCTGATCGAGTTTAACTGTCATTTATCTTTCTAAGGCATCAAACCAACCACACCACACACACAAAAATGTCACATGCTTTTAATAAATCCAAACTATTATTAAAATAGAAAAAATATATCAACACATGAATCCGACACTCGAGATTTTTTAATATGCAGTTCTCAAACATATATTATGTATTTATATTTTCTCCCAGCTTGACACCAAAACCTGCTCCCAATAATTTTCTTTATTAAAATTTTTTTTTTTTATAAAAATAACAACTAATGTGTACATAACAATTACATGTTAATTAAGCTCTGTATATTTACTATATCCTACAAAAAAATCTCTTACGTAAATTAATCCATTTAATTACTATTAACCATTTTTGTTTTGAAAATGTTTCCGTTGCTTCGAGAAAATAGACAGTTGGATTTTTTTTCACTTTCCCAAATCTCTTTCTCATGTTAGTGTAACAACCAAAAATATCTCACGTATATGTAATAAAACCATTATTAAATCATCATATTTATCTTGCAACTGATGAGCCAAAATAGTGTGTATTGTGGAGTCTTGCAAGTTCGCGCTTCGCGCCTCCTTTGACGCTGGCCGAAAAACCGACAAAAAACGGGGAACAAGGCGCGAAGGCGTGAACAATCTGTGAAATCGACGCCACACTCGCGTTCGCGGCTTCGATCGCGCCGCGATTCGCGCACAACTGTGGAGGGAAGGCCCTCAAGATATCGAAAAACTGTACTAAATAATACTTGTAGCAAATGTAATCAGCTTTCATTTTGTACAATGATCAGTCGTTATAACGCATAGTTTCCGAGATATAAGCAAAAAACCGAAAAATACTTCAAACCTCCCTCTTCCCCCGGTTCAAGGGCTACGGCCGGGGACTTTTGATATGTTCACCTCCTAACTAGTTCAAACAAAGTTACGAAGTCGAAAATTGTGTTCCAAGCTCCAAGCATTTCCCTCTATACCTTTTTTTTGAGAATTCGTTGCCTGGGCCATAATTTTAAGTTATTTCTTGTTATCATCAGCGATTTTTTTGTCACAATTTGCCGCCCCTAATATCTCGCCGCCCTAGGCACGTGCCTACTGTGCCTTATGGGAAATCCGCCACTGCAATGTATGTAAAAACCTTCTGGATAGTATGGATGTGAGATGTGTGATGATGAGAATAATAAAAATACAACATTGGTTTCAAGACTTTCATGTATTATTATTTTTGTTCATAGGAAAATTTTGCAATAAGGTAGCAGTGTCATGTCATTGGTAAAAGCTACAGTGATATTCATAATTAGATAAACATTATATTTTCCGAGAAAAATGACTCCTAAGTATCATAATAATCTTTTTCTACTCCAGCACTTAAATGTGTCAATTAAATGACTGACAGTGATATCTAAAGCAATGTAATTTGAATGATTTGTCTATAGGCTCATAAGATGACTGCTAGCAGTCATCTTATGAGTATAATACAACTGCTTTATTTTTTTTAAAGATACAAGTTCCGATCATCTTGATTGAAAGAGGTATGTTTTCATTTACAATAATAACTCTTTTTTTTTAAATAATAACTCAATTTTTTTTAAATAATAACTCTTTTTTTTTAATAATAACTCTTTTTTTTTTTTTTTTTGCTGCAGCTGTCATAGAAAAAGTAATGTATGCAACAGCTCATAATTGGTTCTTAAAATTCTCGGGTCTTTTTTTACAAAACTCGACTACGTCTCGTTTTGTAACTTCGACCCTTGAATTTTAAGAACCCTTATTATATCACTGTTGCATAAACTACTATTCCAACTGTTGTCACAGTTTCTCTAATTCTGGATATCACCGTATTTTTACATTAAGTATGATTTTTAATCAAAGACGAATAATGGCTCCTCTACACGATGGGCCAACGCTGGCCACTCCAAGGGACGCATTTATGCGTTAGAGGGAGCAAGTGATATTGCTATCTCATTTTTACCGCATGACTGCGTCCCTTGGAGTGGCCGGGGTTGGCCCATCGTGTAGAGGAGCCATAAAACACACCATAACGTTCGCCAATATGAATTTATAAAAATGCTACGACATATGATTGCTAGCAAGCTTTAACAGTACACTGGGCTATAACTGCGAAAATCGAAGTTCGCAAATTGCGAGCATTTTTCTCTGTCACTCTAATTACGCCTGCATTGGAGTAAAAGCGAAAGATCCCCGCAATTTGCGAATTTCGTTTTTCGCGGTAGCCCCTCTGGGTACAGTGGGTACAATATTCGCAAGTAATGTAAAGCACATAAGTGCCATCTAAATCGTTATATTAAAATATGTACACAAAATATTTGAATTAAGTAAGGCTAATGGCGACTGTCACCGTGATGTGAAACAATTTAAACTTATTATACTGCCCCCTTAAGCCAATTAGCGATATCTCAAATCAAAATTTAATGCAAACATATATACTTTAAATTCTTTTTCTACTCCCGTACTTTTTTGTCATTTAAAGGGTCGTGCACACACCTTTAAAACCCTACCTTATAGTTGTCAAGACAAGTCTTTAGTCTATTCCCCAAAAAAGAATTTGTGTTAAATGCAGTATCTTTTTGGCGATTTTACGATACTTCGTGTAATGACCACTTAAAAAATATTGAATGAAATACAGTGTTGCCAACCTTATTTTAAATGTCATTTCTGACAAATAAGTGAACCATAGACATGTTTTTTTTAATTTCATTCATTCATTCATTCTTTTCCCGCCCGTACCCTCCATTTTTGCTACTTCTTGAATTAAAAATATTTGTTAAATTTACAATTTTATTTCAAAGTAAGTGCTTGGTCGTAGAAAAAATATTGTATGCAACGTTGTTTAACCGAGTCAAAAAATACTCGTGGCGTCTTTATTAACAATTTTCGGCTTCGCCTAAATTGTTACTCACGCCACTCGCCTTTTTTGACCTCTCTTAAACAACGGTTGCATAAAATACTATCATCTTATAGTTCCATTTTCAACAATTTTTGTTTTTGAGATACCGCTAATTGGCTTAAGGGGGCAGTATAATGGATGACTGTGTACTTTAAGACCTTTGATTAGCTGGAATAAAATATACACAATTTATATTGGATCACCTGGTATCTCAGCAATCATAAGGACCAGTTGCACCAACCACATTAGCGGGCTGATCAACGTCACTCAGCAATGAACTATGAAACTTTAGCGAACGGTTTGACGGTGACAGACGGTTTCGTGTGCAACTGACCCTAAGTCTATCTTTAAAAAAAACTATAACAACTTAAATCAAAATACTTTCCTATCAGTAAAATTCAGTAAATTCCAGCCACAATTTTAGGTCCCGAATACAATTACAATACAATTAGAAAATTTGCAATTTGAAACCAATATGGAGATCACATTTCTTCGCCAATCTAATATTTTCTTTACAACGCTAATATTTGAAATATTTAAAAGAATACTTAATTTATGTAGGAGTAGTTTTCCATTTTTTGATACAAAAGGTAATTAATTGTCACTTTCAAGACAGGAAATCTCGTATATTTTCAATCATCTTTCTTGCATGATGCATGAGGCATCAAAAGAAAAAGAAAATTCCGTCGTCAACTGGTCGCAACAATAATATTATCATAATAATAGCATAGTTTCATCGGACCTGAGCTGATAATAGCCTGGTAATAGTTACTGTAAATGAATAATGCCATCAAAATATATTATGGTTCCTTTCAGTAAATCCGTTACTCTCTCTCTCTCTCTCTCTCTACGCTCGTTACGCTCGTGGTTCAATTTTTTAATCTTTCTTAATATTAGCATGAGGGATTAAACAAGAAGCTGGCAGATTTTGCGTGATGTGTTTACCATTGCATCCCAGAGGAAGACCTTAAAAAATGGAGTTTATAGTGATCAAAAATGTAAACAAGTTTTTTACTATTTTCGCGTAACTTATAATTTACACTGGAGTGTTTTTAAATCTCAATATACCAATTTATTGAAGCGTTAAAAGAATATGAACGCAATAATCAAGTGTATAAATGTTAATATGAACATGCTAAGAGTAAATAGAAGAGTTGATTTATTTAAATTTTTGGTCATATACGATACGCCATTTTTTAAAGACTTTGTAGTGAAAGAAGGTACAGTAGACAATTGTCATTATTTTTGCGTGTTTTTATGATATTGTAATGTAATATTAAGAATATGAGAAATGTGTTTCATGAGCATTCGGTGCCTGACCTGAGCGTTGCCAATAATATTTTATGCCCCTTTTAAGACGGTCAAGATTTGGGTCCCAAAAATGGCTGTACGTAACTCGTAATAAAAAACTATCTTATGTATTTCCCCTGGACTCGAATTATCTACCAAATTTCGTCTACATCGGTTTAGCGGTTTAAGAGAGGTAATAAACAGAGTTAATTTTTCATTTATAATATTAGTTGGAATATATGATGCTTAAGCAAATAAATACGCGAGCTATTAGTGCAAGCAGGGGCCCATTTCTCGAACGGTATTAAGGGGCCCACTGATTAACAGTCGGCCGGACGGTATCGGCCTGTCAGTTAGAACAAAAAGTTGACAGTTCCGAGCAACTGACAGGCCGATATCGTCCGGCGGAATCAGTGGCTTTAGGCTAATATTATTAGTCCACGAACTGTCACATCGTATGGGTTACCATGACAACACACTAATAATATTAGCCTAATATTGTTCGACAAATGGGCTCCAGTTTGTGCAAGTTATTTGTATTAGCCCGTGCCGTTACTTGTTCTAGTTATGGCTCTTGCATACGATGCATTGTAATATACGTAGTTGGCTCTGTTGGGGTACGTGCTTAGGTTAAATGTCCGAAGACCATTTCCAATCTGAGATTGTCATACAAGTTTCAATTCAACAGTGGTTACTCAAATGAGTACGTCTGAATGATGAATGAAATGAATAGTGAATACAACGGTACAATAAGCATGCCCCAGAGACTTGAGCATGTGCCAGTGCAAGCGTTTGCGCAGGTATCCCACGTGATTTGCGTTACTATAGCAAGTACGCAAGCTACAACAAATAACATATGCATGCGGCTTGCGCACGGAGCCCGCGCGAGTTACATGCACGGTGTATGAGTAACTGGGGCGTGTTGTTCGAACACGGAGTTCGAGTTTCAACATGTGCAAGCTACTTGCGCACGGAGTCCGCGCAATTTACATGCACGATGTATGTGTAACTGGGGCGTGTTGTTCGACATGTGCAATCTACTTGCGCACGGAGCCCGCGCAAGTTACATGCACGATGTATGTGTGATTGAGGCGTGTTGTTCGAACACGTAGTTTGAGTTTCAACATGTGCAAGCTACTTGCGCACGGAGCCCGCGCGAGTTACATGTACGATGTATGAGTAACTGGGGCACACGGAGCTCGAGTTTCAACATGTGCAAGCTACTTGCGCACGGAGCCCGCGCGAGTTACATGTATGATGTATGAGTAACTGGGGCGTGTTGTTCGCACACGGAGCTCGAGTTTCAACATGTGCAAGCTACTTGCACGTGACGCAAGTTACTTGCGCCGGTTGTTAAAGGCGTTAACTCTGCACGCGTATGTATCCCATTTTTATTTTACACTATGCATATAATTAATGTAAGTCATACGCTTCGATAAGTATATTATGATTAGGTATATTCATTAGAAAGGTGAACCGTGAGGACCGAGGAGCGTAGGAGAAGGCGTAATATGCGAGTCGGATTAAGGCTTTTGAAGTTATTTTATGTTTTGTTAAGTATCAAATTTGGTAGGTGGGACATTATTTCTGAGTACGATTAGATAAATGTAGAATTTAGAGTAACAACTCTTTTCGTTTTTGTTACGTATCAGTCTGTGACACGACTGGCATGTGAGCGGAGCGGGTGTCGCGGAAGGGTGCTCGGTGGCGGCCGGGCTAGGCCATCTTGTTGACGAGCGCCTGGTGCAGCGCGGCGAGCTGCAGCGTCCACTTGTCGAGCGCGGCGTAGCGCGCCAGCCCGCCGCGCGCCGCCGACAGCTCCAGCACCAGGTTCACCTGGTCGATGCGCCCGCTGATCGTGCTGCAATTTTTTTTTTTCATTTATTTTTCATATACATAACAATTTTTATAGTTCCTCGCCAAACTGCTTAACATGCGGTTTGTTGGCGAGACAGCGCTCATTTTTACAGTTTTATGCAGCTACTTTTTAGTTGCTGTCGTGCTATGCTTATTGCTTACCCTAAAATTAACATTAAAGTTATTCTCAGAAAATAGATACGCTTTCCTTTTACAAAACATAATTTTACAAAAAGATATAGGTACTGTGTGCAAAACCAACAAATCTGATATTAATAACAATAATAGGTTAGGTTTTTTTATAATGTGTTTATGGTTTTTTTTTTATTGTTTTGTACAATCAAATTGTACAAGTTGGCTTTAGTGATTAGTCGCACCCGGGCAAAGGAGAAATGTGCACGACGCGCTAACGAGCTCCCGCACACCGAAAGGGAAACGGACAAACTCATGTGTAACGGTGAGTATGATTAAGATCATTGATATAGTATAAAGAACTGGATACCCAATCAGCCGCCAAAAATGGCCCCACAAAAGTAATGTCAAAACAGATCATGCATTACTTTTTCGTTTAGTCTTGTTTGAAACGCTCAAATGTGAAGTTGTCAACAATTACGAAATGTGCCGTTAAAATATGTAAAAATAACAATGATAAAACAAGGAAAAAGGATGGAATGTATTTCTTTCGGTTAGTTCTTTGGATAGCATTACATAATTTATGTAATCTGGTGGTAATTTTATGGTTTTGAATAAATTAATTTGTTAGTACCAAAGAAGGGATGTCAAGGAACAAAAATCTAATGAGTCGATGTGAGGTCAATATTTTTTTATATGGAATTCATAAGGAATAATATTATGTTTAAATTCAAGATTTCCAAGAAAACCTATACGACGTGCAAAGTGGACTGCTATTTAATTATAGCAAGAGATAGGGGTGATGCAGTTTTAAACAAGGCAAAACGGCACTTGTGTGTTCGGCCCATTTCCTTGTTTCCGACATATACACCACCAATAAGGGCTTATATCGACTAACTGTAAATGCTAAACCTGTCTGAACACAGTGACAACCACAGGATTTTTTTTTATAAAGTATAGGTAGACTTTATAAAAAAATCCAATCAGTACCTAAATGCCCCCGTGCACCCGTGCTATGAGTAAATGTAGATCTTAAATACACAGTTATTTAATAAGTAGAATTTATTTCAAGGATATTAGTATTTAAAGACGTATACTTACATTACTTACGGATTAAAAATTTAATTTGTTTGAATTTGAACCACGAATTAATTTTATTTGAGCTCCCGATTAAATTAAATTTGTTTTATTTATTACTTCAATTGGTTTTCCTGTACAGTAATACATATTAAAGTGTACCAAAGTGACTCCATTCGTTCATTATTCTCGTTTGACGTTGTTTGACGTAAATACGTTACGTTAAGTGCCATCGGACTAAATTTTTTAACAGTGTTGGTACTTATGTTTGCAAATTTGACACTTAATGCTTACGACATTAAGCTCTTTTCTGAACGATATATTTATCTTGACTCATAATTTACGTAAGCGTTTTTATCATCAATGCGAATGGTGCGAAACGTCATTGGGATCCACATTTCTTGACGTTTTTGTTCTGCTTTGTGTGTCTATTTCTTTTATATTAAGTCAGTGATTAAGATGAATGGAATGCGAACGTGGCCGCAATGTAGAACGAGTACGTCTCTATATCACTCTAAACTCTATAGCATACCAGTAATAAAAAATAAATTAACTAGATACTTCATGGGTGACAATAATTCTGGCGCAGGTCAGGGCTCGGTGCATTATTGAATGTGTATTACTCGCAAAAGGTTTTTTCTTTTTTCTTCTCTTCACTTATTTTTGTAAACATAGATCATATACATATAGATCATCTGTTCTTATGCTTTGTGAACTTGTATGTGTAACTAAGTTGGGCAAAAACTTTTTATAATTGATTGTATTTCTATAAGTGAGAACCTATAATTGGCTCTGTGATTCTATTGTAATTTCTGGATATATGTAGCGCTGTTGGTTTTCCATGTACTAAAATAAAATAAAAAATAAAGCCCAGGTGAAGAGAAGGAAGACGGCACAGCTGCAGTGAGCTCCGGCAGCTTTAACCTGTCGAATCCCACGATATGACGTCACCATAAGCGTTCTGGCTCATATATGAGCCGTGGGAGCTGACAGATTAATCTTCTAATTTAAATCACGAGGTGGCGAGCCCTCCCCGACGCGATTCCTACCGTATTAATTATGTACAAAATACGTGATGGACTAAAATCATTGAATATCAAACTAAAGCTAATATTCCGCCTGTCCAATATCTTGGTCCAATGAGCGTTGCCTCTCGCTCTCTTCCTGAGCAAATGTGAGATGCAAATACACATTGGACAAAGAAATTCGACAGAATACCATCCTAACATCACAGACACCATAAAAATACTGTTAAAATTGACAAACAAGATACTCACTTATCCAAAATACAGGTCACTAATAAATTCTCCACCTCCTTTTCATCTATATTCAACTCTTTCGATATAAACGGTATATGAATCCTCGTATACGGTCCTATTAGCTTGATCAGCACTTGGGTCCTGATGTTCCGGAGCAGGTCCTCGATATGTTCCCGGATGAAGGGGTCGTCCATGATGTTGTTGCGGTTGTGTTTGAGGATGGCCTCGAACTCATTGATGTCGTTGTTCTGGTAGGCCATCACGAGGTTGGTCATGGCCAGGATCTCGGGGTCGTTCTTGTACGGTTTCGCTTCTTGGGAGTCGAAGGGGTTTATACCGGATTTCATAAGCCTGGAAGAAACGGTTGTGATATTAGTATTTCTATTTCGTTCCTAATGGTCTAGCCTGAGTTGGGGCGTTTCATACATTTTGGCCGGTCCATTATTTCGGATTTCGGGGTCGGTTCCATAGTAAAAGTCGCTTAGTATAATCCCAAAACCTCCGTGGCAACGAGAATGCAGTTATTTTTTATGAAGGTTTTTTGGAATCAAGAAAAGTTTTTGTTTTAAACCGGTTCCGAACCTTGGTTTGAGCAATGGCAGTCCAGTGAGTTGAGTCACAAAACAGATACAGTACAGAAGTCAATCACATGTATGTACTTCACTTTTCATACCTACGCTCGGCGGTCGCTCTAGGGTTGTCAACTATGACTTATGCACAAAAAACTATCGTGATAGTGGCACTCTTATCTAGTAGTGGCCGGGGCAGGGTAAAACGACAATTCACCGTTTAATGTTGAATTTAAACGACCGTCCACTGAACAGTTAGAGTAACTTTTTTTTGTTTCTCCATTATTGCAAGCTCTCAAGCGGATGGCACTCGCGCTCGCACTGGTCCCAACCGGTCCGAGATATCGTGTCCGTGAGCAGTGTCTATGTGTGCGTTGCTCGAGCGCACTTTGTATGTAGATTGATTTCTGTACTGTATCTGTTTTGTGGTTGAGTTGTGAGACTTGTGAGTGAATGGGAGGACTTACATGTTGGCGAGCACTAGGTACTTGAGGCAGGTGGTGCGGCGCGGCGAGCCGGACTCGTCGTAGTTCTTGAACGCCTCGAAGAAGTCCGTGTGCGCCTTCTCGAACTCCCCCTCGCGCAGGTGCATCTTGCCGCCGCACTCTGCAACGGACCAATCAGGTATTCACAATGGCCGGTCGAAACTAGTGCCCGCGCCGATTGCCAAGCGGACCCCAGGCTCCCGTGAGCGGTGGCAAAAAGCCGGAACGACGCGAGGAAGATGATGGCCGGTCTAAATTACAAGAAAATTATCACTACATAGTATAAAACAAAGTCGCTTCCCGCTGTCTGTCTGTGCCTATGTATGCTTAGATCTTTAAAACTACGCAACGGATTTTTTTAATAGATAGTTTGATTCAAGAGGAAGGTTTATGTATAATTTGTTAACCCGTGCGAAGCCGGGGCGGGTAGCTAGAGTCGTATATGAATTTCTGAATATGAGTAGTAAGTATTCCGACCTCTGATGACCCCCATGATGAGCGGGTGGGGGATGGCCGACTTGATGTGCAGCGACTGCTCGTAGAGCGCCTTCAGCTTCTTGTTGTTCTTCTGCGCCGTGTACATCTGGATCTCCAGCGCGTATATCTCTAGCAGTTGGGTGCCTTTCTTCAGGTCGTCTTCGCCGTCATCAGTCTGAAAACATCATTTGGAAAGTTTGGAGACGAATGACGTGTGTATATTCATTTGTCCCCACCCTACGTGACCACCGCCATACATGAGGCGGGGACAGATGGGAATGATTCATATGAATGCACGCACCTATATCTATTGTACCCGGCGGGGACAAATGGGAATACACCGAGTGACGTATGAGGTTCGTCACTCTCGTCAGGTACCTGGCAGCTCTGGTGCAGTTGCTTGAGGATCTTGGCGAGCTTGTTGAAGTCCCCGCGGTCGTAGTACAGCTTGCCAAGCTTGGTGTTGGTCTTGAACCACAGCCGGTCGTTCTTGGCGTCCTTTAGCGCCTCCAGGGTGGTCTCGTAGAAGTCTTGTAGGAGTTCCATCTGGAATTTTCCAATATGTTACCATATTTCACAGCCAAGTTCGTTCCAAATTGAAAATATTTCTATACAAAATTTTAGGGCCATTGCACAACGCGTTTTTCATTCCACGAAGCAGTTTGCGTTTGTCGCGATATAAACGCGCGTTTGCATCGATACGCGCGCGCGAGCCCCACGCATCTTTTTATGGTATATGGTATTGATTTTTATGGTATGGTATACAAACGCGGTAACGACTGTTAAAATAACGCGGTGTGCAATGGCCCTTAATTCTCTTAAAAATAAATATATAAGGGAATCCTTGTTAAACCCTCTAAGAACTGGGTAGGTATATTATACATGTAGGCAAAAGTTACACACTAATAGATACGAGTATCAATCCGCATTCAATACATTACAAATTACAACAAACCATTACAACCATACAAGTTTGGATCAAAATGTCTAATTGGAATGTTGTTATGCGTGCAAAAGGTGTTCTACAAGCTGAGACACTGCTTTGTAGCCCAGGGTCAATACTTAGTGGAGTTTGACCAAAATACAAACATTTCTAGAGGTGGAGATGTAGTCGAGGATGGAGTTGATGGACTTCTCCGAGTGGTTGCGTGTCACCGCGCTCTTGATGTATGTCAGCAGCTGCTTGTAGCGCGACATCATCTCCGTGAAATTGTTCTGGAAACAATACAAGTTGTTTTTGTAATCAACTGTTAAGGTTCTGATTCTAAGGATGGTGCATGAAGACCGCACCGTTTTTATACTGTTTCAGAACTTACATTGGCAGGATTTGGTGGAATCCAGCCATTTAATTAATTTATATGTCGGCGACGGATGGTCCCGATGGCGGTGGGCGCGTGGGGGTAGTACCTAGATGTATTACTTCACAGCCAAAATAGTAGGTATGCTACCAACGCATGAAATAAACATTCAGACTCGTTACCCATACTAGTGCCTACTATATTTTAGTACTAAATAATTAAAACGACCAATCACTATTCCAAAATTATTTGAATCAAAATAAAAAGATCACATGAAACCGTTCAAATCTTTATTTTACAAAAGTAAGCTTCTAATGGCACATAAGAAATCAAAATAACACTTGGAATAAAACACTTAGCTAAACGGTTAAACAACGTCAGAATCTATAAGCTTTCAGAATAATCCTTCAGGTGTAAGCCTTCAGGAACGTAGCGAATTAGGCACGAGCTTGGCTAACGTCCGATCTCTAGCGCGGTCCGATCAAGAAGAAGGAAGCCAGTCCCAGCGGCGGAGCCAACCGCTCCCGCCTCCAATTCAAGTTGGTAAACCTGCCTGACCAGTGTACCAACATAACGACAAAAATGCCTGCTCGTGCCTACGTTCACTCAAGATACGCCTCTTGACGTTCCAAAGCCTTCTACCTCTCATTTTCGTTCAACAATACACCAATAGATGGCGGCGTTACTCACTACGCAGCTTCATTATTTCGTTACAAGCAAATAATACATAGCCAAACATTGCTAATCCACTTTTACAGGCGTCTAACTATGAACTGTAATGCTGCAATACGTCTTTCTGGTGTCTCGCTCCGACATATATATTTTTTATAATCTAATAATATCTAATAGATGATTAAAAAGTTGTTACTGATGTTTGTTGAATAAAGAATGTTTTGAGTGCACCTGCTTGGGCTCATCTTCCTTCAGCGACTAGTAGTTGCTGTCTCCTGAGTATTCCCAGACTTACCAATTTGAAGTTAATCTTAATCATCTGTTTGAGCGCCTTGAAGCCCCACTCGCCCTTGTCCCCGCCCTCCAGGTCCAGCACCTTCTGGAAGCTGAGCAGCGCCTCCTTAGGTTCGTCCTCCTTCAGCGCCTTGCTGTTGTAGTACTGGTTCTCCAGGTCCACGTCCGGCTCGGAGTTGCTGTCCTCCGAGTATTCCTGTACCATGATGGGGATATGATTTATATTGTTTTTATGCATTAACTTACCACTACAACTTATAAAACAAAGTCCCCCACCGCAACTGTCTCTTTGTATGTTCGTGATAAACTCAAAAACTGCTAAGCGGATTTTCATGCGGTTTTCACTTATCAATAGTGTTTTTTAAGGAATGTTTAGGAGTATAATTTGTTAACCCATGCGAAGCCAGGGTGAGTCACCAGTATTATATAGTTTGACTGACAGCAGTTGAAATTTGATTAAAAATGAATGGAATAATTTATCATAATAGAGCCTTTCCACCGAATTTGCTCTTAACCTTCTATTCCTATCATAAACCTACCAAAAAGTATTCTTTGTTTGAATTCCAAATGTTGGTGAAAATGCTTAAAAAGTCACTTAATTACATAAATAAATTTAATCAAATTATATTGAGCTAACCGACATGCACGGGGTCTCAAATAAACCACTCTATAAAAACAACAAAAACAAATTACAGAGTAACTTCTGCTAAATGAGTTTATGTAGGTAGTAATACTATTAAAAAAGTATTATTTGTAAAGATACTTAAAGTGAGTCCCTCAAAGTTTGTAAACTTATTCTGAAATGAATTCTTTAGGATATAATTATGTTTCTTCCACCAACAAGTTAACTTATAGGTTAGGTCTCGAAACCCAAAAAATAAACTCTTATACAAGAAGCAAAGGCAATAGACTGAATAAGAAGGGCGATTACAGAAGAATATTCTAATACAAAGATTGTAAGACGGATCACAACAGAAAAACAAAGTACAGTGTAAATGTCATAGTGAAAAACGAAGTTCGCAGATTAAAATAAGTAGGAAACTCACCAAACCGTAGTCCTCCTCCTCCTCGCACATGTAGTCGTCGTCGTTGTCAGACATTATTGGAGGCTTGAAATGTTTTTGAAAATGCAAATTTCGGAAACGAGAGAAATTTGGGGGAAATAAACAGCCGCTGACGTGAGAAGAGTGACACTGACGTTCGTTTTTTTTTTATCTTTTTGGCATTTGGGTAATTGTTGCCAGTAATTTAAATGACGCTATATTTGCACTAGCAAGTACTTGCGCAAGTTACACGCACTGCTTCCCTCTTAACCAGTTGTGTATTCTGGGTGTTATTTACGGGTGTGGCTCGCGCTGATATATTATATGCTCAAATCCAATAGCAATGAGATGTTTTAGGCAGCCCTTTAAAAAGACGTTGACTGGTAGTTAATGCATTATGGCATTAGGCCGCTTTTTGTACTGTAGTTATCTTTTGTGCAACAATGGTTAAATAAATAAATGAATGACTTGCGCAAGCCATCCGTCAAGGTGCACTAGCTACGTACTCCGTGTGCAATGACCAACCCAAGTTTCCAATTTGAAACAAAAGTCGCCTATATTTTCAAAAACACAATATCTAATATCTACAGTAGTAGTAGTAGTACAGTTTTATAACTTCTTTATAGCATCATTAGATTCATTTGAGTGAAAGGATGATATGTTGATAGTCAGGAATAAAAAAAACGCATAGATTCCTAAAAAGTATATTTTATTTTCATAGATAATATTTTAATATTACACTGGACGGACTGGTTTATCACAGGTTAGTCGTATAAACTGTTATTATTATAAATACAATTTTACTTTTATAGTAGTAAAATATCATATTCAGGATGTAAAAACACGAATCTTAACCTAATATACATAATTAATAGTGTATATAATAAATGGATTTATACCTTAAAAGTACTTGTAGTAAAGGCGAATATTCGAGAGCATTTTTAAAACTACATTACCACTCTGAAATTCATGATACGTAAAAATAACTGCAGTAATGTGATGGCACAAAGTTTAAACATTTATAAGCAGGAAAGTGACACTTTTCACACCATGCACGGTCAACGTATGAAAACATTGAAAACCAAAGAATCGTATCCTTTGAGCGCCGAAAACTCTTAAAGTCGTCGTGCCCTCGGTGCCAAGAATCTTTATAAGTTCCTTTATGCGTTTAACAAATGTTCGAGAGTAAGTAAATTTCATAATTCAAAAGATTGTACAAAATATTTATAAATAAAAATATTTACTGTATGGAATTAAATTAAAAAAAAAATAGTAGCAAGTACATTAGGATTAAGTGGATAAAAAGTCAATTCCATGCAATAAAATAATAGTCTTCAGACTCTTTAGTCTACCAATAGTTTGAGCACATACCCAATCACAACAAAGTAGTTATATACTCAGGTCCACTTACCCGAGGTTGACCGGTTAAACCGTGAACCCGGTGTCAACTTGTACCGGTAACCACGGTATAGTTTGTAGCTTTCTAGTAGACCCCGAAGGCTTATCCTATTGTCTATTGTTCAGTAAAACCGCACGTGCTACTTACCTGCAAAAAAGGGTCCTAATTATTCTATTTGGCACCCGAGCGCGGGCTAGTCCAACGCTCAAAAAACCAGTGTAGGTGCGCTCTCCGATACACGCCTTTGTTACGCATCTCGATGACACATTTTAGACTGGTTCTGTAGCGTTCGACTCGCCGGCACTCAGTAACCGAAGTACCGATTTTTTATGCAGGCGGTTGTGGCACGTGGCACGAGCGGTTTTTCTTAACAATAGACAATAGGATTAGCCTTCGGGGTCTATTAGAAAGCTACAAACTAGGTACAACCCCAGGTTAGTGGCGCTCAGTGGTTGAGCGGTTTGTCGGCCAGCCAGGGCCGGAAGACGGGCAGTGTGCCGGGGTAGATGGGGGGCGGGGCGGAGTCCCGCTCGGCGGCCAGCGGGTACGTGCCGAGCAGGATCGGCAGCTGCAGCTTCACCTCCTTCTCCAGGCTCTTCGGCTCGATTATGAACTGAAAAAAAAAAACAAGTTTTAGAATTATAGTTATCTTCAGTGAATCAACTTTTTCTTGTCACTCGTTGCCATGGTTACATTCCCCTGGGTAGTGACCCAATATCACACTGAGTGATCAGGGTTTAAAGAGTGCTTTAAACCCTGATTTTTAGGCATTTAAATTCTCCAAACACGCTTTTTTATGAAACTTATAAACCCTTTCCATAGAGGGTCGTCTACCAAGCGTGTCAGTCTAATCTAATCTATCTAATCTAATCTAACAAACTATGCTACTATTGTCTCTTGGCTGACCGGACAGAATAACAACAAGAAATAGTTGATCCACCCTAGACCAAGCTAAGTTTTTTTATATAGCCCAGTACGGTGCAAGTGTTATGGTCTAAAGCTTTGGATTCCTCCGAAAACGGTGCCGTCATATTACGGCCGCTATATAGCGTTGACTGACGTCACTAGAACGTTGTCTATGTAAACAAGATGGCGCGGTTTCCTAGACGGCGTTACGTTACGTTGATTGCCAACGTAACGTAAGATCACGGCCGTCATGACCTTGTCGATAGTTTCGTGAACGTTTTATTAGATAGCGGTGACGCCATTTTGGAATAAATGACACGAGATTTGAATAAGTGATTCCGTACTACGATTATTTTCCTCTTCTGATGATATTTCATCCTCCAAGTAAATTATAGATGATCAAGCAAATCTTGTCAGTAGGAAAAGGCGCGAAATTCAAATTTTCTATGGGACGTTATCCCATCGCGCCTACATTTTTCAAATTTGCCGCTTTGATCTTGGTGGATGACGGTGTGTTATGACGCCGTGGTACTTTCCACATGTCGCCACCGTAAAGACGGCCGTCTTTTGCTGCCGCTATATGACGGCCGTCATATGACGGCACCGTTTTCAGAGGAATCCAAAGCTTAACTCTAAAGTGTTTTTGTTTTTGAATGCACAAAGTAGCGGCAATAAAATACAGTGAATTCTGGACAAATGAAAACTCAAAAGACGAGCAATTTTATGTCAATTTTGGGCACGCATGTTCAATGAAATCCAACATTCAGAGAATGAATTCGCAAATAACGGTATGACTAGCATTACACGCGACACTCACAAACACGTCGTACTGCACTTGTATGAGATGGCAGCCGCGCAGGTTGGTGGGCGGTAGCGGCGGGATGTACAGCAGCTCGCGCCGCCACGTGTCCGTGCCGCCGGGGCGCACTTTGCCGCGCGTCAGGGCGGCAAGCTCCCGAACCTCCTTGGCGCACACTTTGCCGTGGGCCGAATACTGGATCGTCTGTCAGGGGAAATAATGTGGTCTGAGGGGCTACCGGGAAAACCGAAATTCGAAAGTTGCGGGGATCTTTCTCTTTTACTCCGATGAAGGCGTAATTAAAAATTCGATTTTCGCGGTTTGCAATGTGAGGTTACGACAAAAAACGAAACGACAGAAATATTCTATCGAACAACCGACCGCTCAAAAACTTTCAAGAGAATCGGTTGGGAAATGCGACCAGCAGCGGTATCGTGGTCGCGTTTTTATTATGTCATGCGTCACTTTCGCACTTACATACTTGTGAGAACGTGACAGGCATATGATAAAGAGACGGCCATCATAGCCTTTCTGCAGAGAACATCCATACATCACAAGCATTTTTGTTCAATCTGAGTCAATTTGCTATAACACGTACTTATTTCAAACATATTTTTTTTATATAGTCACACTATTTACTACTACATAAAGTGTGATGAAAAAATTGCAAAATTTCAGCTCAATCGAACACCTTAACAAAATCAACAAAACTACAAGTATAACCCACGTCAAACAAACAATAGCGCCTTGTAACTCGCGCGCAGCGACATCTAGGGGTAAATTAGGGAATTAGAGCCAATAGAAATTTTATCAATTGTTTTTCTTTCATCAAACATCAAACATCAACATTTATTCAGCAAATAGGCCACAAGGGCACTTTTACACGTCAACATGGAATTTACATACAGCAAAAAAAAAACACATCTACAATTATAAAATACAACTTTCTAAGCCGCAAATATAAAATCAAACTAAAGTATTACATAGAGATGTATAAAGTCTCTAAATGTCGAATTACAAAAAAAAAAACGCTATAACAATAGTATTGAAAAAAAAGAACACAAAGATACAAAACTATAATCTAAAATTATTTAGAGATGTAAATGTCTCTAAGTGTCATCATAACTGAAAGATTACAAATATATAGTAGTTAATCAAATTATCCTTAGAGATGTATAGGGTCTCCAAGAGTAAAAATCCTGTATACCTAATTCACAGTAGGTATCATGGTATAATAATATACTCCGCCTGGTACTGTCTTCCGAGATTCGCGAATGACCTAACTGTCACTTGCCTACGTCATCATGCTGTTTACAGGTTCTCAAACTATAAAATGTGGGAGAATTTTAACCAAGGGTGAAAATTATTTTAAGGCATTAATTTTAAGTTATTCATGTAGAAACATAGTAAAATAAAACAAATCTATACTGCACTTTTCACTCCTACTCTTACAGTTCCGAATAGAGCAGCCAACCATTTTCGTAACAAAACATTAATTACCAAGCTTACGACGTGAAAAGTTTGGAAAACACTGCGACTGCTGACACTGAGCGAGAAGGAAATAACAATTAACACGCGTTCGACAAGGATGACGGTCAGGGACAAAATGGCGGATTGTCAAATGTGACAGCGCTATCCTGTGTTGCCAGTAGTGTAAACAGAATTACCCGAACGTCTGACATTTCTTTCGCGAATCGGAAGATATTGCTAACGAATAATTAAAAATGACGTGTTATTGTAAAATTTAAGATAAAATACATATAAATGAAAATTATAAAATTATAAAGAAATATTTTAACTTATTAACCATAGATATAATGTACCCATGTAACATGTTATGTTGAAATAAAGTGGCAATGTTATTGTGACGTAGGCAAGTGACACTCTGGGAAGAGAAGACCATGTTTTATTAGACCATGGTAGGTATCTTGTAAGTGCGTTGCCAGCCTTTAAGATGAGAGTATACTCTTTTTAACCGACTTCCAAATCTCAAAGAAGGAGGTTATCAATTCGGTTGTATGTTTTTTTTATTTTTTATTTTTTATGTTTGTTACTCCATATCTCCGTCATTACTGGACCGATTTTGAAAATTCTTTTTTTGATTGTATGTATATGCATACAGATTGGTCCCGTTTTTGTCAAAACCCAGTTCTGATGATGGGATCCATGAGGAATCGAGGGAACTCCTCAAATCTTAAAGGCTGGATTAAATGGATATAGTGATTTTTGTGTTTTTATCAACAAATCAAGCATATACATTCAGAAACGTGACATTTGATGAAGTGGAACTGCTGATGATGATCAGAACAGAACTCATCAACGACGCATAGTTCACGTTTGGCGATTTGTCCTCTTCGTTATGTTTGTTAAGCAAGTTAAGTTTTTATGTCACATTTTTGTCAAGCTCGAGTTCTGATGATGGGATCCATGAGGAATCGAGGGAACTCCTCAAATCTTAAAGGTGTGCGTATAGAGATTTTTGTATTTTCATCAGAAAATCAAGCATTTTTATTAAAAACTGTCGCATTTGATGAAGTGGAACTGCTGATGATATCAGAACAGAACTCTTCAACGACCCATAGTTCACGTTTGGCGATTTGTCCTCTTCGTTATGTTTGTTAAGCAAGTTTAGTTTTTAAGCCACATTTCTGTCAAGCTCGAGTTCTGATAATGAGATCCATAAGGAATCGAGGGAACTCCTCAAATCTTAAAGGCATACATATAGTGATTGTTGTGTTTTAATCAACAAATCAAGCATATACATTTAAAAAGTAACATTTGAGGAAGTGTAACTGCTGATGATGACCAGAACGAAACTCTTTAACGACGCATAGCTCGCGTTTGGCGATTTTTTTCTTTTCGTTATGTTTGTTAAGCAAGTTAGGTTTTTAAGCCATATTTATGTCAAGCTCAAGTTCTGAACATGGGATCCATGAGAAATCGAGGGAACTCCTCAAATCTTAAAGGCACACGTATAGAATTTTCTGTATTTTCATCATAAAATAAAGCATTAACATTAAAAACTGTCGCATTTGATGAACCGGCTGACACTGCTGATGATGATCAGAACAGAACTCTTCAACGACGCATAGTACATGTTTGGTGATTTCGAATTTCGACTTTGACTTGGACTGGGACCCGGACTCGGATCCAGATCCGGACTCGTACCCGGATCCGGTTCGGACCCGGACCCGGACCTGGACTCGGACTCGGACCTGGACTAGACCCGGACTCGGACCCGGACTCGGACACAGACCTTGACCCGGAAAACCACTATGATACCTAAACTAAATAAACCACTATGATTACCTACCATAAAATGTAGGTATAAAGTATGATGAGGTCAAACCCCTCCCGCTCAAACCCCCGTACACCGCACCGCATGCGCCGTTAAGTGGGTTAGGTTAGGTTTGAACTGCTATCCTAACAGAACCGAACAAAAGTGGGTTAGGTTAGGTTAGAACTGCGAGCCTTACAGAAACGAAATGCTTCCTTTTCTACATAGCGCACCATCTACAATAATCTTTCACCGGGCCGCATAGAAGTCGGTTTTTTTTTCTTAAAAATTATTATTCCAAAGTTTAGATTAAGGTCACTTCAACTCACTTGTCGGATTTTAGTGAGTTATACTCGGTCAAGCAAATCTTGTCAGTAGAAAAAGGCGGCAAATTTGAAAAATCGCGGGTTAGCGACACCTATACGTTTGAATTGTTCGAAAATCGCGTGTCATTTATAATGGAACTGTTTTGTTCACATTTCATCGTCGTTCGATGTACATCGCCGCTTTTTGTTCGATTCCTAGGCATACCATACTTTAGTTCGCTTTATATTTTGTGCCCTATCAGGGTGTCACGGTACCGACTTCCCGTAACTGACATCTTTTGTAATGCACATGACATTTAATTTGTAATTGTAATTTATTGTAATTTATTTATTTCAATGTCGAAAATTGAAATCGCTACTGACATATCCAGCTCGACAGACTATAAGAGGTTCACTGCGAAAATCGAAATTTCGTAATCTACCTCTCCATCGCTCTTGCATACAGGATGGATTTTCTTTTTGGGTCAGTGAGGGCAGCTACCAGATCCCGTGCTGCTACTAGAAAACGGTCTTAGAAGACCTTCCCTCGTTTTCAAATTAATAAAGATTGGCTTTTACAGATTTTGGAAAAAACATACAGGGTGCGAGAAAAAGATCATTTTTGACAAACTTTTTTTTTGATACCAATCTATCCCATTCCTATTGAGGATCAAAAGCTTGTATGGAACCAAAACAAAATTTCCGGCTAGAACAGCCACAAATCGAGGAAAACTTTTCCCATACAATTTGTATGAAAAATTGAAAATGAAAACTTGAATTTTTCACATGCTATTTTTGTATGCCAATCGATTCCATTCCTATCCAGTATCAATAGTTTCCTAGGGGTCAACTCACCCTGTATAATTATATGCGAGCGATAGCGGGGCAGGTGGACACTCTGGATGTTACATTACCTCGGTGAGCGTGGCGCGCGTGCCGCGGATGGTGGTCCGGGAGCGGTTGGCTAGGGCTGCGCTGAGCGCGATGGTCTCGCCGGGCACGTAGCCGCCGCGGTCCAGCGTCACGCGGCACGCCACGCTGCCGCCGCCCACGCAGCCCACGCCCAGCCGGTGCTCCACGCTGCACTCGAATTCTTGCTGAAAAAAAAAAAAAAACATTACACTATAATTTTTTGAAGTGAAAACTTCTTTAGCGGCGCTGAGCACTTTTTGAGGTGGGGAAAAAATTATAAGCTCGAGACAGCGTAAGGCGATCGCGTGACCGTAAGGGGCGTAAGGTGGCCGCTCATGATTTAGATGACGTTTAAATCGATAAAGAAAAACTCAATGTTATTTGACATTTATGTTGCGGTCCTCCTTTTCGAGACTCTTTACCTGTGTTCGAATAATTTGACTTTGTCGTGGCGGTATGTAAATAAACATGTCGATGAAAAAGTGTGATCTTATTTGAGAATGATAATAATATATAATAAATAAATAGAATACCTCCGCTAAACGTATGTATCGTGTTACCGGGCTTCGGTAACATAGTGAGGTGAGTTTTCACTTCTATCGGCACTCCCGGAGTGCAACCGTTGTTGCTTTTTTTTGAGTATGAAAGGGCTGTGGTAACATGTGAATTATATATATAGATTAGATTAGATTAGATTAGATTAGATATATTTATTTCTTAAAGAAAAAGACAGTATTTTACACAATAGGATAAAACAAAGGCTTTCATTAAAAGATCGTCAATTTAACATTAAAAACAGAAAGAAAAAAAAATATAAGAATATAAAATTTACAAATAAAACAATGTCATAATAAAAAGAAATGTTAATGTATACATAGCTAGGGCCAACCTAGGTATTGTCGAATGTCAAGAACAAAAAAAACAAAAATATTACAAAAAAAACACTCAGTTGTAAATAACTTTATCAGATTATTTAAATAAAATAAAAATATATTAAATGTCAACGATCTTAATAGGTAACGAAAAAATAATAATAATAGTATTAATGGAAATGTCAAAATTCATATAAAATTAAATTAAATGTTACAATAATAAAGTAGGTATAAAATCAATATAAAATTATTTCATAATAAATTATTTTTCGCTATATTCTTTAACTGAATATAGCGACATTTCTATTAAAAGTTCTTTCAGTTTATGTGCAAACTTGTCATTCGAGGATTCGTTTTTGAGGTTGGCGGGTAGTCGCTCATACAGCGACGGGCCGATCACTCGCGGAGACTTATCTAACAATGCGAGCCGCCGCGGCACTGGTAGTAATCTCCCCGTCTGGCGGGTAATTCTACCGGGCATATTTGCACGTTTAAACGAGTTTATATTTAGACGCGTGAACATAATTACCTCGTATATGTAAAGCGAGTAATACGTCAATAGATGGTACTTTTTGAACAACTCTCGACATGAGTACCTCGGATTCACACCTGCCAGGATACGTACGGCTCGTTTTTGAAGTTTAAATACACTGTCTGAATTTGTTGAGTTACCATACAAAATTATACCGTACGACATTATTGAGTAAAAATATGCATAATAAATCTGAAGTAATGCATCACTAGAAACAATTGGTTTCAGTTTGCGCAGTGCAAATAAAGCACTGCACAGCCTTTCACACAACTGGTCTACGTGTGCTTTCCAGTTCAGTTTGGCGTCAATTATGAATCCGAGGAACCAGCCAGCCTATTATGGATAGCTTTATCCATCTTTATCCACGTGATAAAATAACTGTCACTGTTTAACACCGTGGGAAAGAAAGTGACGGACACCGTTTTATCACGCTGTCACGTAGACAAGAACGACCATCATATCCGTACTGGTTGAGTCACAGCGTGGCATCGGACTCTGTATCAGTGGGATATTTGCGTTGTTTCCGGTTGAAAACAAAATCACGTTGGATTTCGTGACATTGAGGATGAGACCGTTTGCCGAGAACCACTCATGTAGTTGGCTGCATATCAGTGACAGTTTTTGTTCAAGCAGTGGGTATGTGGACGCATTTACTATCACAGTGGTGTCATCAGCAAACAGCACCATCGTACCATCAGCAAGGGAAATAGGAAGATCATTGATGAACATCAAGAACAAGGTGTTTCCGAGCGACGAACCTTGAGGTATTCCTAGTTCTAGTTTACCCGCCATGGATTTGAGGTTTTTACCCTCAATTTTGACCTCAACTGTCTGTTTTCTGTTATCTAGGAATGATGTGAATAGCCTATGAACGTTATTCTTTATTCCGTAGTGCTTCAGCTTCTCTAAAGTCTATTTTTTTATTCGGTAGACTAAAATGACATTTCTTAGTTTGAAATGACAAATGATGTTCATACTATGAAATGTCATTTTAGTCTACGGAATAAAAAAATAGACTTTAGCAATAAGTCATGACTAATCACATCAAACGCTTTAGATAGGTCACAGAATACCCCTGCCACCTTGTCCTTTGTGTCCAATGCTGTTGTTATGTAATCATGTATTTTTAATGCAGCAGTTGTAGTAGACCTATTTTTTCTGTATGCATATTGTTTGTCTGTCAGTAAGTCATTTGTCTCCAGATGGGTCATTAAACATTTTGATAATATTGATTCAATTAGTTTTGAAATATTAGGTACAATAGTTATTGGCCTATAATTATCCACAGAACTTTTTTCGCCCTTTCCCTTGTAAACTGGACATACCCGAGTGCTTTTTAGTACGTCAGGGTACACACCGCAAGAGAACATAGTGTTTATGAGTATTAATAGTACCCCCGCAATAATTGGCCATATGCACTCGAGTACGTTCAGAGATATGTCATATATATCTAGGGTGGTCCGAGCTTTCAACATAGACCTCAGGGTTTGAGTTAAGTCTGTGAGTGTAATAGTAGGGAGGACAAAATTAAAAAATTATATATATACAGGGTGGATTTTCTTTTTGGGTCAGTGAGGGCAGCTACCAGATCCCGTGCTGCTACGAGAAAACGGTCTTAGAAGACCTTCCCTCGATTTCAAATTAATGAAGATTGGCTTTTACAGATTTTGAAAAAACATACAGGATGGGAGAAAAACGTCATTTTTGACAAACTTTTTTTTTGATGCCAATCGATCCCATTCCTATTCAGGATCAAAAGCTTGTATGGAACCAAAAAAAAAATTCCGGCTAGAAAAGCCACAAATCGAGGAAAACTTTTCCCATACAATTTGTATGAAAATGAAAACTTTTATTTTTCACATGCTATTTTTGTAGGCCAATCGATTCCATTCCTATCCAGTATCAATAGTTTCCTAGGGGTCAACTTTCGATATTGTACTAAAAAGCCACAAATTAATAAAAACTTTTGCATACATTTACTATGGAGAAAACGTGAAATTTAATTCACATTTTTCTATCTGCCCAATCAGTCCTGTTACATTTAAGGATCATAATACTGTATGAAGACATTGCTGTAAGACTGATGGGCGAGATAGAAAATTGTGAATAAAATTTCACGTTTTCTCCATAGTAAATGTATGCAAAAGTTTTTATTAATTTGTGGCTTTTTAGTACATTATCGAAAGTTTACCCCTAGGAAACTATTGATACTGGATAGGAATGGAATCGATTGGCATACAAAAATAGCATGTGAAAAATAAAAGTTTACATTTTCATTCAAATTGTATGGGAAAAGTTTTCCTCGATTTGTGGCTTTTCTAGCCGGAAATTTTTTTTTGGTTCCATACAAGCTTTTGATCCTGAATAGGAATGGGATCGATTGGCATCAAAAAAAAAGTTTGTCAAAAATGACGTTTTTCTCCTACCCTGTATGTTTTTTTCAAAATCTGTAAAAGCCAATCTTCATTAATTTGAAATCGAGGGAAGGTCTTCTAAGACCGTTTTCTCGTAGCAGCACGGGATCTGGTAGCTGCCCTCACTGACCCAAAAAGAAAATCCACCCTGTATAACAGCAGAGCTGGATCTGGCACAGCCTTTTTATCTATCTACATATGTACCTATATATAAAATGAATCTCTCTTTCCCTTGGCCACATCACACGTGAACGGCTGGACCAATTTAGCTAATTATTTTTGTGTTGTGTTTTTTATTATCAGGACAAGGTTCTTATGTGCAAAAAAAATTTATAGATAGATAGTTCGCCGGGTCATCTAGTACATTATAAAAAATGTTTTTGATGGCAATTGATCCTTTCTCTATCTAAAACCATCTTTTAACGTCAAATCTATCATGGTTAGGTTTAGGTTACTAAAAAACTTACAAATCTAAGAAAATATATTTCAAATATTTCAATATGTGACACGTCTTGCAATAAATTGCATATTCATCGTAGTCTGTTCTCATATCAATAGGCAAATCATACACTTAATTAGTAATCCAAAATCGATTTAATCCAGCCTTACACGGCTAACTAATAGTTAAACAAACTGACATTGAGCCAGTCACGGTCAATGGTCGTTATATCACGAGCGGATCAAATTTATCCCACAAAACGTCACAACCTTTCATACCAACTTTGAACCTTATAACAACGGTGTAAGATATACAAATGCTCATATATATAAACCTTCGTATGTATTAATAGCAATTCTTATAAACGAATCATTAGTGGACTTTATGTCTTTGTAATATAGTTCAAGAAGTGTCAGTTAACTGTTGACAATAGTAGGTACTAATGCCTGTGCTGACATGCGATGAATTTGTGATTTTGTTGCATGAATGAGTACTATTGAGTAGCGTGATATAAGGCAATTTACCTATTTCACGAAAATAAAGGTTTTTTGTGATTTACGTTTCGTGACTATGACTTGTTAATTACTACACAGCCTGAAAAAGGTTTAGCTTTTCAATTGTTTCATTGATTGAAATACATTGTCACAGGTTTATAAATGTACAGGACGCTGAAAGACGGCACTTAAAGCAGCACTCTTATAACTGGGATCTGTAATTTCTCATATTATTTTAATAATATTAATAACTAGAAATATACTTAGGAAGGAAGAGCGGACGAGGCTCTCAACACAAGCTATTTTACGCTCTACGCGTGCAATATAACAATGCCTACAGGGTTCTGATGGGGTTGCCTCGTTTCTGTAGCGCCTTGGGGATGTTTGCCGATGCCGGAATAGATGGATTCCATGCCATCATGCGAAAGAGGTGTGCTTCAACCCTGAGCAGGATACGGGACAGCCCCAATAGAATCCTGGGGGCTCAGCACGGTTCCACTTTTATCGACTATCACTATGCCCGTCACTTTCGAACGTACATACTTGTTAGAACGTGACAGGCATGGTGATAAACGATAAAAATGCGACCGTGCTACTAGGGCTGGGCATTGTATCAGAGGCGTGGGACAACCCCCTAATGAGGCACTGGCTTTTTTTGCATGCGCCAGTTCCTTATGTACCGAGTCATAGGTTAAGTTAATTTTGTTTTGTTATTTTATTTTTTAGTTTTTTATAATATTAACCCTAACTTTAAGTTTAGTAATAATGATACTAACCCCGATGGACTTTGTCTGAAATAAATGCTTTTTAGGGTTCCGTACCCAAAGGGTAAAAACGGGACCCTATTACTAAGACTCCGCTGTCCGTCCGTCCGTCCGTCTGTCACCAGGCTGTATCTCACGAACCGTGATAGCTAGACAGTTGAAATTTTCACAGATGATGTTGCCGCTATAACAACAAATACTAAAAACAGAATAAAATAAAGATTTAAGTGGGGCTCCCATACAACAAACGTGATTTTTGACCGAAGTTAAGCAACGTCGGGCGGGGTCGGTACTTGGATGGGTGACCGTTTTTTGCTTGTTTTTTTTTGTTTGTTTTGCTGTATTTTTTGTTGATGGTGCGGAACCCTCCGTGCGCGAGTCCGACTCGCACTTGGCCGGTTTTATTTATATATTTTAAACTTCTTTAGCGGCGCTGTGCACTTTTTGTGATGGGGAAAAATATTTAAACTCGTAACAGTTGTCACGTGACCGTAAGACGTAAGACGGACACGTGACCTGATCGAAAAACTGTTACTTCAATGTCATTGAGTTTTTCTTTATTGATTTAAATGCCATCTAGTGAGTTTCGCTCTAACTGGTATTAATATAACTTGAGTACTAACAGTGATGTGCTTAGGAGTTTCAAGTCATCATCATCTTCCTCGCGTTGTCCCGGCATTTTGCCACGGCTCATAGGAGCCTGGGGTGGGGGGGGGGGGGGGTAGGAGTTTCAAGTAATGCTACGAAATAACGCTAGATGGCGTTAACCTCAATTATACATAGTGCTGCAGACATTTTGCAATAGTGATTGAGTTTTCACTTCTGCCGGCACTCCCTGAGTGCAACCTGTTGTTTTTTTTTACTCCAAGTTTTCTCTTCCATTTATAAACATACCATGCCTTAGAACTACAAAAAATATAGTAAAAGACACACCTGAACGAAAAAATTACAGTTAATTTTGGACCATAGTTGGGAGCTTGGACTATAGTCGGGAGGGTTTACGGTACTTAAAAACACTAAAATAAATATAATTCAAAATATTTAGTTCCACCCAAAAAGGCTTACCGAGAGGACTGGAGGCTCCAAATTAAGATCGATCGGGTTGCAGACTATGAAGACTTGGCGGTTTTTATGTGTGAGCCCGTTGGGTTCGCGGAGCGCCGCTTTACAGTAGTACTGCACCCAGCCGTGCGTGCCCAGGAACGTGGACGGGAGCCCCTGCGGCAGGCCCAGCTTGAAGGGGAAGCTGTGGATGCCGGGGGAGAGGACTGAGGCGCCGTTTCCTGGGAAAATTACGTCACTGTTAATACGGAAATTGTTCTTAACTTTATTGCATAAAATACAACAATTTACATTTGGTATTATGTTATGTGTAGGTAATACCATCCAAGCAAAAGTAAATCTAAGACTGGATGGATACCGCTCAAAATAGAATAACATGGCAAAGCTTGGAGGCTTTTACCCGAACAGGGACCACAAAAAATTCAAAGAATAATCTTTAAGTAATTTGTAATGAAAAATGAAAAAAAAAATGTGGAAATAAAAAAGGCTGTATATATTATGTTATGTGCTAGGCCTACTGGTGTAATAATTGTAGGTATACTTGATGTTGAGAAAAAAAAGCAGAATAAACTCAATCACAGTCTGAAAGGCCATTATGTACAGTCGCTATCAGATATATTGGAGCGGCCGTTAGAGCGAGTGTTCAGATATTGTGAACACCTAGCCGGCCTAGGCCGCTCCAATATATCTGATGGTGACTGTACCGTAACACTCCTAACCTAACTGAATCTTATCACATTGTAATAAGGTATTCAAATGGTTAGTTAACTATGTAGATTATTGTAGATGATGAACTGACATTCGTAAACCTTATTGCAATGACATAAGATCTATTATCCATTATTCTGAGATAGATGTTACCTGGTTCACCGAGCAGGCGCATCCTGAAATCGATGTAGTTTTCCTTGTCGAAGAGCCGCTCGTGGCGCCCCGAGCCCACGCGGACCACGCCCTCGCCCACTACATGGAAATGTAGCCCTGGAAGACAGGATAAACTGTTTTCTTCTTCTTTCCCTCCTCTAGCATACTTACTTCATTCTGCTTACTCATAAGTTTTCGTCGGCATAATATATGATATTGGGTTTAATATATGATTTGGCATAACATAGTAATTTTGTTTACAGTAGTTTGAAAGTGCTTGTCAAAGTAATATAGATATTATAGTATTTCACTCTAGCTAGCAGATAGCAGGGCTCGGAACCGGTATTTTAAAAAAAACCCGAATTAGCGCAATATTTTTAATTATTTTATGCGTTTTACGTACAACTGAATCATGTATTATTAGGTAACAACGTTGTATTATTAGATTGTCCCATTAAAAATGAAATAATAAACCAAAGAACGAAAAAGAACGTAATAATACCGGTATTTTTGTATGGAGCAAATACCGGTTTCCGACCCCTAGCAGATAGTTGCTCGGTTTTGTATGACTACAGGCAGGAGAGTAGATCCTACTAAGTTTAAGTAACATGACACTGACATAGTTTAAACATGTGTTCAGCTGTTAAAATTCAATATGTTTCAACATATTTGTTTTGTAAGTACAGACTTTTGTCAAAAATAATACAATTAAGTCCACAACATTGTGGATATAGATTAGATTTGATTACCTAACACAACACAGAGACTGAAAATTCTTACAACATATGCAACAACTATTTATGTCACTTTTCTTTTAAAACCGAACACAAATAAAGTAGGCAGGCTAGACATAAAATACTGCAAATTTAATTATGAAACTTAGAATAATGAATTATTTTATTTTATTTTGAGATACTACTGTTGAAGTGTGCATAGTTTAACCCCCTAACTCCCACAATATTTATAATCATAAACACCAGATATACTCATGGACAAATTAAGAGGAAAGCATAAAAAAAGGTTTAGTTACTGGATTACACTACAGCACCTAAAGTAATTTCAAAATTAGTAATTAAACTTTTTTTGCATTCCTCTAAAGTAGCAGTAGTGGTAGTAAAACAATTTATTGTATAAAAATCAAAACAAACCAGGCAAAATAACATTCATCATTAGTACAAAGGCGAACTTATCCCTTTAAGGGATCTTTTCCAACCTTTGAGCAATTGAGATCCTCTAAATTTGTCCATGAGTGTAGTTAAAGGTTTTTGACAATTTAAAGTGCTGGGAATTGAGGGATAAAAAGATAATGGCTTTCTCATTTACCAAGTACAGGAGTGTCATCCTGCAGTTCCATAAGCACCTTCCCAGACAGGAACTGCCCCGGGAAGTACAGCAGCGACGTGTTGTCGAACACGATCAGGAACTTCAGCAGCTTCCGTGGCATCTTGGAGCCCCGTCCACGCCCACTGACAAACAACTACACTTAACACAAACTTTAATTAAATGTTTTTAATAAGCCATGCCCAGTCAAGCGAAAATCTAATCAACTCACAGCTGAATAATTCAAGACATACGCTGTTTTAATGCGTATGTTTGGACATGACTGTATTCTAACACCTGTGCAAATCAGTTTCTAAACAGAACCCGTAACGCGTCTAATCACTTCCTTATTAGGAATTTCGACCACTTTAGGATTTAGAGAAAACCTTGCGTTACGAAAGTTACACCCACGGTGACATTATCCTCGATAGGTATTACCTGTGGGTATTACATCGTAGGTTGGACAACAAAGTTGAGAAATAGCACCGAAGGCCATCAAGAATATCAAGATGTATGAGACATGTAAAGAATGCATAATTACCTTGGATTTATCACACCGATAACCACTTATTATGTGATGATTGTATGTTTCACTAATTACTAAGCACTCAATCACATATAATGAAGGTAATAAAACTAAATAAACCTAGATAAATCACTAGCTTACGGCTTACGGCTACGGAATTCCAAAAACTTTACGAAACTTTTGACATTTAAGTTATGGAATCATTCATGCGAAAAGCATTGTTTTATTTTAGGATATGTATGATGTATGATTAAATTTAGGATATGTGTAACTAAACAATAATTATTTTTGTTAAAGATGCTTAATGTATCATTAATATATTTTCAAATCACATTAAATTTCTTTATACATAAACGCAAAAATATGATTGAAATTTTAACCAATCTGTGATAACTGTCAAATAAATGTCAGTTGTCGGGTGGTAAATGGAGTTGTTTGGATTTTATTTAAATCGAAGCGTAGATAAAGCTTTAAATTTATCCTAATAAATAAATAAATAGTGTTATAAGCTACAAATTCATCATGCCGAATGAAATGATAACGCTACAGCTTGGCCAATGTGGCAACCAGAGTGAGTTTACACCCTAACTATATCCTTCGGTTAATTTAAATTACAAGCCTTGTTTTTCTTGTTTTCGGCTTGATTTATTGGTGTTTGTCGGTTGATTATCTTTGTATCCTCTATTCCCGTTACTTAAATTCGAATTATCTTCGTATTCAAGCAAGAAACACGCAAATATGTGCATATAAAACCTGTATTACTAATACATGTTTTTGTTCCCCAGTTGGCTTTGAATTCTGGAAGCAACTATGCATAGAGCACGGGATATCGCCGGAAGGCATCCTGGAGGAGTACGCGACGGCAGGGCTGGACCGGAAGGACGTGTTCTTCTACCAGGCAGATGATGACCACTATATACCCAGGGCAGTGCTGTTGGATCTGGAGCCTAGGGTTATACACACTATTATGAACTCGCCATATGCCAAGGTGAGATCAATATGCTATGTATTGCATAAGTAACACTTGTTATTGTATAGAAAGAAGTGATGGGAGATCCAAATTCAGTGACTAAAATAGAGTCCACACTATGACTCAGACAATGCATCTTAATTTGTAACTGTTAGTCTCTTATAGTTTGGCAACTAGGCCATGACACTTGGATTGGTTCAAAGTTGTTTTCCATCGCTGCTCTCAATATCTGGCCAGATTACAAATACTAAATTCCTGGGGATGTTTTATGAGATACATAATAAAATTATGCAAAAGTTATATTTTGCACAGTAAAAAAGAAACAGACAAACAGATGTTGGATTTTAACTTATTTTTATTAAAAATTTGGCATTCATTTCGTATTTATAGTTTTTAATTTTTAAGATATCCAAGACAATGCCATTTATTACAGTTATATAACCCAGAAAATGTGTACCTGTCCAAACATGGCGGGGGCGCCGGCAACAACTGGGCTTCGGGGTACGCACAGGGGGACAAGTTGAATGAGGAAGTGTTCGACATCATCAATAGGGAGGCTGACGGCAGTGACAATTTAGAGGTATGCCTGGCCTTATATACATAATTTGTTATTATTTATTTATTTTCATAAGACACACACATACACAGTACGTAGGCGTTACATTCAAATAGGACTGCCAAACTGCAAAACAGTTTGATGGCTCTTGCTCTTGATAATTGTTGATTGATAATACATTTTTGTGTCAATTAAATATTTACAATTGGTACATGGTGTATTATTTTAACTTATGTTGGTTTAAGTTTATAACATAGAATGGTAACACTTATTCTCCTGAGTTTCGTGACAAATAAAAATTTGGCAGAAAACCTGATAATATCAACTTGTTAGTGGTTACCGAAGAGAATTGTCTTCTTTCTTCTCTTGCCTAGCTTATGCTAGAAGTCATTTAAGGTTATGAAAGTGATGATGAATTTTTTTATAAAAAAAATGATTTCTTCTTTACACACAATTAACATATCAACCTCGCCATCGTCTTAAATCCCGACATCCGCCTTACCAGACAGCACTATCCCTCATGAAACAGCCGTTCGATATAAAAGCAAAATGGAAAGACGAATAATAAATAAATAAATAAATAAATACTAAATAAATACTATAGGACATTTTTACACAAATTGACTAAGCCCCACAGTAAGCTCAAGAAGGCTGGAATGGAGGGCAAATCCGCCAAGGGCAGACGTTGCAACTGTGGGAACACTAGATTGACATCGTGTGTTATAACGGAAACACAGAATTGTTCTGATAAGAACAGTTTGCGATCGACTGACACTCTGCGATTAAACAGAGAAACAGGACGTGCCCTGACAAGGGCAGTTTTATGTTGCTCTGAGAAGAACATTTTACGTTGCCCTGAGAAGGACAGTTTAATATCCGGAACCTGCAGCATCCCCGTCGGACTCGTCGTGTCTTCAACCAGCGAGAGCGTAGCAGCGGAGCGAGACACGGCACACAACGAGACGATGTTGACTCCACAGCGGGCGGCGAGCGAAAGGACCGCCGCCGGCGCCGAATTCAGTTTTATTGAGAGCGACTCGCGCCGCGCATGCGCAGTGGCACGCGCGCGCGCGCACTCTTCCCGCGCACCCCGCGCGGGGAACTATCTCTGTCTCACTCTATTGTAAATATGTCTCTTTGTTTGATTTTTGTATATATACCGTGTTTTCTGTAAATAAAATTCATTATATTCTTGTACCTACTAACAAGCGTTTTAATACTAATCTACAAACCTTCTGATAACCATATTGGCCCTAGTCTGCCATACAACTTATGACCCCACGCGGAAGCCAGTTGGATTCTCGGCCCCCAGACGGGATTGGTGCCAATACTGCCAATTGAACAGGCTTAGAACAGAACATGGACTCTGCGGGGACTATATGTTTAAGTGTGGCTGGAGAAATTCATCGGCGTGTGACTGCGGAGCTCCTGTGCAGTCCATAAAACATAATTATTTTTTATGACTGTCCAAAGAGGAAATACACTGGATATTCCCTAGACTTGCTCTTCCCTGATATGAATGCAGCCCACTGGGTGAAGAAGCTAGATATTAGATTATAGTCCTTAATTGTTACCTATATTTCCACAAATATTTTGTTAGTAAGTGACCAGACAGCCATACGATTAAAAAAAAAACATCAACACATTCTTGAGAAGATACTACTTACATGGGCTTTTTAGCCTAGAGCTAAGGTCACCTCATATTGTGTTGGATAAAAATAGATGGTGGTCTAGGATAAGTCATATTTTACTTGTGACCTCAAATTCTCATTTTTTGGTAGGGTTTTGTGGTGTGCCACTCAATAGCCGGAGGCACGGGGTCGGGCATGGGCTCCTACATCCTGGAGCACCTCTCCGACCGGTTCCCCAAGAAGCTGGTGCAGACATACAGTGTCTTCCCTAATTTAGATGAAATCAGGTGAGTTCCGTTTTTTAACGAAACCTAATTTAAGCCTGAGTTTAATCTATTTTACACCACTGTTATTAACCCTTGGGAACCCTATTTATGAATAAAGAGTGTCCCATAAAAGTTTATTTTCCCCACGCCATACGTTGTCGTTGCTTATATTTCTTCACACTCCCCAGCCACACATACCCATTCTGAAATCTGATTGTTTTTTTCCACAGCGACGTCGTAGTACAGCCGTACAACTCCCTCCTCACCCTGAAGCGCCTCACAGAGAGCGCGGACTGCGTCATGGTGCTCGATAACACCGCGCTCAACAGAATCGCCAGCGACCGCCTGCACATCCCAAACCCCTCCTTCACACAGATCAACACACTGGTCTCAACCATCATGTCCGCCAGCACCGCCACGCTCAGGTAACACACCTCAACAGAGACACTGTGCTCAACAGAATCGCCAGCGACCGCCTGCACATCCCCAACCCCTCCTTCACGCAGATCAACACACTGGTCTCAACCATCATGTCGGCCAGCACCGCCACGCTCAGGTAACACACCTTTACAAAGACCCCGCGCTCAACAGAATCGCCAGCGACCGCCTGCACATCCCCAACCCCTCCTTCACACAGATCAACACACTGGTCTCAACCATCATGTCGGCCAGCACCGCCACGCTCAGGTAACACACCTCAACAGAGACACTGCTCAACAGAATCGCCAGCGACCGCCTGCACATCCCCAACCCCTACTTCACTCACTCTTGCGGGAAACGCGTATACGGCTTTGTTCACGAAGAGTCGTGGAAATAACACACATGAGATGATTGGACTTCCAACTCATCTCGTCAAACGTCAAGTTACGGAAGTCGACGTGATTCAATATTGGTGCTTTCTTCTGTATCAAAGGACGCGTAGCGGATAATGCTGATACTCAAGTAACACCTTTAACACCATCAGTCCATCATAACACCAAACATGTAACACCTCTGGAGTTGGGGGTCATCCATTAATTACGTCACACGAATTTCTAGGTTTTTTGACCCCTCCCCCCCTCATTGTCACACTTGGTCACATTTGGCAAACCCCCTCCCCCCTAGTGTGACGTCACATTTTTTCTACGAAATCGCCAAATCGAATTAAGTACCTATGTATTATTAATATTTTATCAAAATATTTTTGACGATATAAATATTAGTAATTTTATAACCCAAAACTGCTTAGGAAAGAAAATTAAACGAATAAAAACGATTATCGTTTTAAAAACTTGTTATTTAAATGTACAGCGAATAAAATAATTTAAATAAATTTTCGGTTACTGATGAAGTTAAAGTGACGTCACAAAGTTTGTGTCTCCCCCCTCCCCCATGTCACAACATGTCACATTTTCTTGACCCCCTCCCTCCCCCTAAACGTGTGATGTAATTAATGGATGACCCCTTGCAGGTCAAACATAAACAGTAATATAATAGGCTACGGATTGCTTACCATCAGGCGAGCCGTATGCTTGTAAGTAAAATTATAAGAAGAAACCCGCCTCTGTGGTGTATATAGATATGCTAATACGATCTGTATAAAACTAATGATAAATTTGTAACGTGTCCGGCTGTCCGGTCCTAATAATTGTCTATCGATTGGCAGGTATCCCTCGTACATGAACAACGACCTGATCAGTCTAGTGGCACCTCTCATCCCCACCCCGAGGCTTCACTTCCTCATGACCGGGTACACACCGCTCACCGCTGATCATCTGGTGCATGTGGTAAGTATTCTAATAAGTTTACCATCCCTTTGCAGTATTGGGGCAATACTGGCAATAGAGAAGCAAAGCTGTAAAAACTTGGCTTAATTTCTTGTATGTACGAATAGATATTTTTAAACTTTATTAAAGGAAAAAATGGAAAAAGTTACGCTCCCGGCAGGACTTGAACCCGCATCCTCCACAATCCGTGTGTTGCTCTTAATCAATTGATTTTTAATTTGTTAAATGACTAAATTTCACAGAGGTTTTTCATGGGTATGTGTATTTTGAGCAGGCGCCAAAGATCCGCAAGACCACGGTGCTGGACGTGATGCAGCGGCTGCTCCAGCCCAAGAACATGATGGTTTCCCTCAGCCCGGACCGCGCCAACCAGCACTGCTACATCTCCATTCTCAACATCATACAGGTATAATTAACTTCATCATCGGTTAACCTGAAAAACTGTCCACTATTTGACAAATACATACTGCAAAATCGGCGCAGACTTGTAGAGTTAGCGTTAGCTTAGATAAATTCTAAATACTAATCTTGTAATTTTTGTTTTAGGGCGAAGTAGACCCGTCACAAGTGCACAAGTCCCTGCAACGTATCCGAGAGCGTAAACTAGCGAACTTCATCCCTTGGGGGCCTGCTTCAATACAAGTAGCCCTCTCGCGGCGTTCGCCACACGTGACCTCATCTCACAAGGTGTCGGGCCTGCTGCTCGCCAACCACACGAATATCAGCTCGGTAAGATGCTATTTATTTAACAAGCACTATTTTCAACTCGTTAGTTAAAAAAAAATAAAAAATAAAACGTTTATTCAGAGATCTTGTTTACAACTAATTACATAATATATTAGTTGTATTGTAATATCTACTAAATTGTACACTCACCAGCAGAACTAACATCCAAAATGACCATGTGCATAGCACAGAATCGGACCACGCTAAGGTTAGAGTATACACTCTTATTCTCTTAACAATAAGTTTTAGCAATTTATCCGACTGAGCCATATTTATTGTAGAATCGGTAAGATGTTAGGTCAGTCAAAACCTTCATGAAAAGTGTAAACAAATATTTAAATATAGAATAAGTGTAAAGTGGGGGGTCGTTACAATTGGTGCCGTGACCAGGATATTTTGCAGATCCCCCTTTCACCAGCACCTTTGTTATAAGATATTGAAATGTTCACACATGTCCCCAGCTATTCGACCGCTGCCTCCAGCAGTACGACAAGCTCCGCAAGCGCGAGGCGTTCATCGACGTGTTCCGCAAGGAGCCCATGTTCCGCGACTCGCTCGACGAGTTCGACGAGTCCCGCTCCGTGGTGGACTCGCTGGTGCGGGAGTACCACGCCGCCGCCACGCCTGACTACGTGCACTGGACGCCTGGTCAGTATAAGTCTTTTTCGGTTTTTTTTTTTATTATATAGGGGGCAAACGAGCAGACGAATCGCCTGATGGTAAGCGAGCGCCTTGCCGGCTTTTGATATGGGATTACACTCTTACTTTGAAGGTTTTAAGGTTGTATCGGTCCAGAAATACCGCAGGCGACAGTTGATTCCACAGTTTAGCTGTGTGAGGCAGGAAGTTTCTGGAGAAATGCACAGTTGAGGATTGCCAACCATCTAATGCCAGGATCGCATGCACCGAGAGTGGCGAGACAGTAAAACGAAGTATGGAATTTTTACTCGGCCGAGTAACAATTTCATACTTTTACTGTCTCGCCACTCTACTCGGTACGTGCGATCCTGGCATCAGGGGCCCGACGGACAGACAGTAACAGTGAGCAACCGGGTTACGTGCATAGAAAGTGAGATCCTACAAAACATTGACTTTGAGGAGTTTGAGGATATTTTTACTTTCCAAAAGGGCCCCAAATTCTTGAATGCCCAAGGCCCAAGCATAGTTTAAGACGGCCCTAGTGAGGGTAGTACATATTGTATCTGCGTCTCTCGTACTTGATTGAGTTTTTTTGTTAACTGTACCTTTTGTTCACAGAGAGCGGTCAGCTATAATCTGCAGAAGCGTGAAGTTTCCAAAGGTGCAAATGGAAGTATTCTGACTCACAAATCGTTAATGATCTAACCAGTGCCATCGTATGCATTTATCTGATTAACTCGAATAATTAAAGACACTGTGATTAAATGCCAATTGTTAGTAGCGACAGAATTTTGAAAATAACGTAGTCTCGGAATATAAGGTCTGTGTTCTCGTTTTTGAGAAGTTTTTCTTTACAAATGCGGTCCTAGCCTCATTAATAAACCTTGTTTTTATTTCACAGATGCTAAATTGACAGTATGATTGCCCCAATTTGTAATTTTAGCACCAAAACAGGATGATTTTGTAGTAAATTGGACAATCGAACTATCCAGTTTCTAGCTAGAATAAATAAAAGAAATAAAAGGACGCTTAGCACGAGAAATTTCGTACATTGACCGATGACCGCCCGTTCCTATCTCTATCGCACGCACATAATTATATTGCTGTCTCTCTCGTTGTGTCCTTGACCGCCGGCATCATGGGCGGGACAGCAATATAATTACGCGCTTGCGATAGAGATATGACCAGACCTTCGTATTCAGACCTCCAGAGTTCCTCGTTCGAAGCGTCCTTTCTTTATCAAAGCACAACTTTAGTATGTGCCATATAATGACCACTTGACCAAAAGATCTGATTAATCTTTTAGAATAAAAAAAAATCCGAATATGATAGTTATAGTAGGTAGGGTTTCGTTCAAGATTCGTGTCGCTAACTGTATATGTAAATTGTCATTGTCTCTCTACTCTAGTTAAGTGTTGTTTAATGGATTAAACCCGTTAGGCTAAAACCAATTGTTTTGTTTAACGACTAGGTTAGTTGCCTGTATGAATAAGCATTGAAATAAAAAAGTTGCTTTTTTACCAAGAATTTATTTTATAATGGCTAACCTTAACACTTTACACGTATCGTGCACACACGAAGATTGTACGCCTCGAGGCATTCGTTGCATACATCAACGCTTTCCGTCCCTTTCTGACTGTGCCCGCGTGAAAGGGAGCTCTTTAGCCGATGTTACCAGTTTTCTGAGACAAACCTGGGTCTGCTTTAGGCTGCCGTTCCACTGAGGCGGAGATGAGATTAGATTGGTTGTAATTTGTTATCCAGTGGAGCCGAGAACAGAACCAATGCTATTGGTTTATTCCCGCACGTCTCTCATCTCCGCCTCATTGGTAAGGCTGCCTTACAGCAAGATCTTAAAAAGGTTTTTTTTTTTCGAAAATTATTTATGAGAAGAACAGAAGAAGAAGACAGTTAAATATTATAAATATCGATAGTTTTCTATAGGTTTCAGAAAGACTCAATCCGTGTTTAGGCTGCGTTTCCACTAGACCGACTATCGACCGTCTGATCTAGTGTAAATGCGCTCTAAGAACACAAAAAAATTAAAGCTAAGACAATTTCAACTGTTCACTGCGGATTTTTCCGATCAACTTCTAGTAACATCGAAGCATTGATGCTAAATCATATCGTTATTTAAATAAAGCATGATTAAAATAGCTGTAGCAAATATAAGTTTATAATATAAAATCAATTGTATACCGGCGCCATAAATTATAAAGGAGCAAAGTATTTCTTCTAACAATATAGTTACATACTATTTATATGAAATGCAAATGAATGAGTCTAATATGCTTCCAATTTGATGGCGATCACAACATGCTCTCTCTCTTTCACAAATTCCCCTAAATACGTATTTTAAATTCACTGCAGTAAACTCTGATTTGATATTAAAAAATCCCTATTATTCAAAAAACATCACTACATAGTATAAAACAAAGTCGCTTCCCGCTGTCAGTCTGTCCCTATTTAGATCGTTAAAACTACGCAACGGATTTTGATGCGGTTTTTTTTAATAGATAGAGTGATTCAAGAGGAAGGTTTATGTATAATTTGTTAACCCGTGCGAAGCCGGGCGGGTCGCTAGTTTATAGTAAAAGATTAGGGCAGATTGCTAATAAAATCATATTTTACTCAGTGAAAAATACCGAATTTAGGGACCCCATTTAAATTTGACTACTCGAACCCTACACTATTGAACAGATCATACTATAGATGGTCAAGCAAATCTTGTCAGTAAAAAAAGACGCGTAATTCAAATTTTCTATGGGACGATATCCCTTCGCGCCTACATTTTTCAAATTTGCCGCCTTTTTCTACTGACAGGATCTGCTTGACCAAGTATAGTCAATATCACATTCATATACATGGCATTATGTACTAAGGCTACCTTTCCACTGAGGAGGAGATGAGAAGAAACAGTAGAATCCACCAATATCATTGGTTGTCTTCTCCGGTTGATTCTTGCGCGTGTCTCCTGTCATCTCCTCAGAGGAAAGGCAGCCTAATCATATCATATCAGTTGATATGTGAACATTATTGAATGGACAACGTACAGTTATGATTACATGACAGCAAGGCCGAGCTACGCTATGGCTATGTATGTACATTCACGTGTTCATATAACATGCAGGTGGCAAGTACTTAGATGACGTATCCTTGAGAATACCGATTAACTAAACACTTGTCATTATGTGTTTCGTGGCAGATTTTTACTTTGTTGTAGTTTTTTTTTTCGATCGAAATCTGAGAAAAAAATACAAGATAAATCAGGCCAAGTTTCAGGATGTTTTTTTAACGTTTACCCATAGTGTCCGTTACACAATTTGTGTAAGGCATACTGTACTAAGAACTTTTTCTATTATGCTCAAGGGCCGATGTTGCTTATGCAAGTGACAAATTGAATGAAATACTTATGACAATGTACACGAATCCCAAAGACTATGCCTAAATTTTATACATAAAAATATAACGCTTGTTCTTATTAGATTTAAATTTCAACATACATCCCTAATTACGACCGAACATTAATCACATGTTTATAGTTAATACATCAACAATCAGTGCTTAGTGAAATAGCGGTGTCCCTCCAAAGCTGGGTATTCCTTAGAGCTAACAACAACATGCTTGAAATGCTCTCAAAATCAACCCTCTAAATAACTTAGAAAATCTTTAAAGTATAAACCGAAATAAATGTCATATACTAAGAAAAAGTGACCAAGGCCTCCAGGACCCAGGGCTGGAATCGAACCAGCGTCCTCTGCTATCTGCTGGCTCTAACAATTACCCAGCTACAAACATCACTACATTATTGGAGAGAACTAAATTAGAAACATGTCTAGTTCAGTCACTCCCCGGCAATCAGCAATAGTTTTGTTGCTGGAACTCCAGCTCCGGCAACCTTCATTCTTAATCTAAGTGATGTTTCACACTAACACAAAATTAGGGCCTGATCAAGTATAGGTTGGACCCCAAAAGCCTTAGGTCCCAACCTAGATAATCAGACCCTGGAAAAAATGGTGCTTATACAAAAATTCAATGCATTAGGCATGGCAAAAAGTAAAGTGGAATAATAGCCTGAAAAAATATCTCTCTTATGCTTGCAAGGTTGGCAATCATTGAATATAGTGCAGTCACCATTCATTTATTCTACATCTAGAACAGCAAATACAAATTGTTAACATTCTATTGTGTATTATCAAGAGTGTTTCTTAATTCTGGTTGGACAAGATTATTATTAGGATTTAAAGAAATTTGTGTTTGAGAAACACTTTGGAAAACTATTGGAGCCCATCCAGACTAACAGAGAATGTTCGAACAAAACCGATTCGAAACAATCAATAACAAGAAATTGCCTGTTGCTTAGAAATCAATCTTGAGAGTTGTCACTTCAACACATTTTGAATAAAAAATGCCACTTTGTTTAGTTTTTTGTCACGTCAAAATTAACTACTAATCAGCAGGTAAGAATTTCCAATGCTGGTTTTCAATAAATGTAAGGTCTAAGAGCCGATACAGACGGACTGCAATTTGTATGGGAACTGCACGCCAACTGCAACGTCGGCGTGTAGTTCCTATACAACTTGCAGTCTGTCTGTGTCGGATCTAACCTAGATTAAGGCCAAGCCACAAATTGCTGTAAGAAAGACTTCAAAACTAATTTTTTGTGATACTTCCAAGCCTGTTAAATCAGAGAACTAGAACGAAGATCGAATGTCAGTAAACAAGAAAGTGCTCAAAACATCCCCGAAAGTCTGGCCAGGCTAACAGACAAAATCCTGTCACTTAACGGCGGGCTAGGAGGTCTGGCTGTTCTGCTGGAACTTGGGCTGGATGATGGAGGTCTTGCGGACGGGCACGGTCTCCGGTGTAGGGATGGCGTCGCCCGTTGGCTGCTTGGCGGGCGCGGCTGGGGCCTTGAAAGGCGCTGTTAGATTCCCTGGGCGCTGCTTTGCCATCTGGTAGTCGCCGGAGTCAAAGAACTTTTGCTGCGGGAGAGTGAGTCATGTATTATAATTTGTCATTAAATTTTTCAGATATAATACTTTCACCAGTAGTAACTCTATTTGTTGGGTAGCAGACACAATATTTAAAGACATGTTTGACTTCTAAATTAAAACGGTCGTTTGTCATTCCTCCATGATATTTCATCCTTTATTTGGTAGCGTCCACACATCGGTCTAGTTGACCCCACTGTGGAAACCAAATGGAACTAAAGGTTGTTGAAAATGTCAGCAATGAGGGAACAAGAACAGATTTTTTTACTTCTTTATCTCTAAATTGGTAAGAGGGCTTTCATTGCAGTTTAGGATTAGGTGAATTAGTAACTACGAGGGGCGTTCAAAATATTCTCGGTATTGATATCTTACGACCTCTTCTAAAATTTCTTTCGTTACTGGCCGCTAAGGTTTATTCATTGACATTAAAAAAAAGTATAATTCGAACCGAGATGGTCTTTTGTTTTTCTGCAATTGCTGAACAAACATGAACATCATGTGCGAATTGACAATGTTAACTAAATTAGAACATCGATGCGTGATAAAATTCTTGACAAAACAGGGTAAAAATCAAAAAACCATAAAAGAGGAAATGGATTGTGTTTACCGTGAATCTGCTCCTTCTTTATCTACCATTCAAAAGTGGTCAAGCGAGTTTAAACGCGGAAGGGAGAGTATTGAAGATGACCCTAGACCTGGCCGGCCTGTAGTAGCTACTTCACAAGAAAATATTGATAAAGTGGAAAAACTTATATTGGAAGATGGTCGAGTGAAGGTAAAATCTATAGCACAAGTAACCAATCTCTCTATTGGTACCGTACATGATATTATACATGACCATCTTAATATGTCAAAAGTAAGTGCAAGATGGGTTCCGCGAATGCTGACTCGGCTTCAAAAAGACATGCGTGTAGCTTGTTGTTCCGATTTTATTGACCTGTGCGGTGAAAATCCTGATGAGGTGCTGCAAAGAATAGTTACTGGAGATGAAACCTGGGTTCATCATTATGACCCAGAGAGTAAACAAGAGTCCATGCAGTGGCACATTAAGGGTTCAGCTCATCCCAAGAAGTTCAAGGTCATCCCTTCAGCTGGCAAGGTCATGGCCACGATATTTTGGGATTGTGAAGGAGTATTACTAATCGATTATAAAGAAAAAGGTGTAAATATCACAGGACAGTACTACGCTAACATTCTACGTCAATTAAAGGATGTAATTAAAGAAAAGAGGCGAGGAAAGTTAACCAAAGGTATTCTGCTTCTGCATGACAACGCCCCCGTCCATACTGCTCATATTGCCAAGGCAGCTATTGTTGAATGTGGGTTTAAAACTGTTATTCACCCACCGTATAGTCCGGACTTAGCCCTCAGCGACTTCTTTTTGCTCCCCAATCTTAAAAAGGATCTGCGTGGAAATAAATTTTCTGACGATGAAGCATTGAAGGCGGCAGTGGAGGAGCATTTTTACACGAAAGATAAAAAATATTTTTACGAGGGATTAAAAAAAATAATTGATCGATCTTTTAAGTGTATGAACATAGGGGGGGAGTATATTGAAAAATAAAAATATCAAACTTTTCGTACTTGTTTGTTTTCATTCTCATACCGAGAATATTTTGAACACCCCTCGTAGAAGCTTCATACAAAATTACAACTATGTAAATCAGTTGGATGTCAGTTGTCATGAGTAATTCAAATGTATAAAAGTTGCCCTGTCAGGTCTGCACTTTTAGCTTAATTCTTTATAGAGCACACATTATATGGGTGGTCACCAGGGCATCATCCTTGTTTTTTTTTTAATTATGCAGAATTCTAAGGACTTGTAAGTAAGGCGATGGGGTTTGAGTAATTGAATTTTGTACATTTAAGCAATGCACCTGGCACTCTGCTATCTAACCCTTAATAGCCGCAGGGGGCTTATGTATTTACCACCACAATTTAGACTATTTAACAATGGTGGAGTTCAATTTTGAATAATTAACACATTCAGTGCCGAAAACCCGACTATCCTATCGTTAATGATTTCGTTCCCTGGCTGGGCAGCCCGATAGTCGGGATTGTGGTACTACAGCTTTATATGACGAAATTTTTGTGGCCTGGCGCGGATGTCTTGTTTCACTTGTTAGGCTGGGTGGCAATCAATGTGTTAACAATATGTATGGCTCGTACTTACTCCTTTAGCAAGTCTTTTCTGCAAGAATGCCGAGTGGCCCCCGGGTCCACGCCCCAACATGGCATTTGGGAACTTTGCCTTCAGCTTGGCTTCTTCTAGTTTTTCCAACTCTTTTGGCTGCAAAGAAATATGTTTATTGTAGAATACATTTCACAATTGTTTAAAATGTAATCTTGATGAAGGTAGTTGTTGTTGTGCTATACAGGGTGTTTGGCACATGTACCGACAAATTTTTTTGGGGGGTTTGTGGTGTCATTTCCTTCCCTTTCTTTCTTGGAACCTTGGTCCTAGGAGCCACGGATCTGTAGATACGATTTTTTTTTTCATAAATCATCCAAAATCTGATTTTCGGAGCCCCATAACTTTTTTTTATGGTCTTAAATGCATACTTTGTTTGTTAGTCTTACATTAGACCTGTCTGCTTTCAAATACTAGTTTTTTGTTACAAATTTCAGCATAAAACGAACCATGGGCTTTTTTTATTACAAATAAACTGAATTTAAATTTAACCTAATTTTAATTTAGCTGATACTGGTAGCTTCGTCGTGTACCTAATTGTGTTTCGTTAAAAATTCGATTATCCGCTTTGTAATCGTTGCTCTAAAAAGTTACGCACACATGGAAACGCTCCAAGTCGCACACATGGAAAGTCTAGGTTTAGTTTGAAATCTGAGGGTAGTCAAATTTTAAGTGGCGTCACGGAAGTGCATGTCTTTGTGCTGCGTCGGTCAATTGTTAACTACGTACCTACGTTGTGTTTGCTACGTTGCTATTATTGACTTTTGTTACCGTTGTTTTAACTTTGCTATTGTCATGCCTAACTACACTAACGAAGAGTACTATGAAAAAAAATAAAAAAATCGTATCTCCAGATACGTGGCTCCTAGGACCAAGGTTCCAAGGAAGAAAGGGAAGGAAATGACACCACAAACCCCCCAAAAAATTTTGTCGGTACATGTGCCAAACACCCTGTACACATAAATATTCAAGAACTATTCACCACACTAAGTCTTACAATAGGGTGCTTGCCTGCTAGTCAATCAGTTTCTTTTTTGAACTTTTAAAACAATTACCACTATGGAATTTATATGAAAACAGAACCAGTGATGTCACCGTTAAGTCTTCTACTTTTTCTAGTTCTATCTAATTTATTAATTAAGTTGAAATTGTGTTAAATATAACTAATGTCTATGTTTTTCTAATACCTTTCTGGAGTTTCTGGTGCTTATTTTGTAAATGGTGTAAAAGAATTTATATTAAATACAGACAACATCCCTGTACTTACTAAACACTTATCCTGTGTGGAAAAGTGTTAAGCCTTCTGTAAAAATGACTTCTTAAAACTATGAAGTAATGTGTTCGCACACTCGCAACTACATATATTGTGTAGTTCAGGTATTCATTCATTCATATTCTTGATTGCAGATAAAAAATTATCCATATTACATTAAAATTACGTAGACGGTTAGGGGGCAGAGGTGTAGGGTTGGAGCCGGTCTACCTAGCTTTATTTGACGTTCATAAGCGCATTGTAATTATGCCTACTTGAATAAACTATCTTTTATCTTTATCTTTATCTTTATCTAGGTAACAATAAATATTGCAATGACATTAAACCAGTTGCGTCTAATAGATGAGGTTGTAAAAAGTTATGAAGGTCATAGAGGACCAATTACTCTTAAGTAGGTATAGTTTTGGACAGGTAAAAGTTAGCGGTTGAAGTAGACTTACGTCCTTCGGGGGTTCGTTCTGATCCTGGGAGTCACCCATTATGGAAATCTGGAACAAAGACTAAATCAAATCGGCTAAATCTAATATAGATTACTTACTTCCATGTCAACTGGAGATAAATAAATAGGAAGTAATCAGTAGGTCTAGATTAAAACGGCCATTCATCCATTCAAAGTAAATAATAGGTAGATACGATAAATCTGTATAAAGTTTGAAAAATGTCGTAAATGTGCGTCTTAACGATCTACCCACACAAATGAGAAGTAGTCAACAAAATTTACTTAAACATTGATTATTACAACATAAATTATACGAAAAACTAAAATTTCACGATCAATTCCGTAAATAAGTTGAAATAAAAATCTGAATCTCATTCACATGGTTTGTTATTGAGAACTTGTCGCCAAGAGGATATGGCCAAAGTGGTTTACCTTGGGATTGCTTTCTTTTCTTCTTCACGGAATTAACCAGCAATTGCTCGATTAGCAGTCGCTAAATATCAATAATTGAAAAGAATACAACGAAATAATGTGTAGAACGATCAAATAAAAATCGTCAACAATCCTTGCTGATTTTTCCTCAAATCAAAAATGGCGTTTGTTGTAGTGTTGCCAGTGTAGAATTTTATATTACTGCCAACATGACCCAAAGAAACTCGAAAAGTCATGTTGGTGATTTGATTTATATAGTGTGTCAAAGGTCTGTTTGATTTCAAACATAGACAGAGAGAATCATACTATCTTTCTCTAACACTAGTACTAGCACCGAAAAGAAAAGGATGAGTATATTTTTTTTTGTGTTTCTATTTACTGACAAAATTTGGTTGACTGTGCATTGACTTTTTAGAGAGGTTTTTTTTATTCGATTTGACAGTTTGATTTCATAATAAACACGCATCGCATCGCTTCAAACTTGGCAAGCATTTTGGCAAGGGAGGCACGGGCAAGGTAGTTCGCTGCTTGCGCGCCTAGTATTTATTTGCCTAGTTTTTGGCGCAAATATATTTAAGAAAGTCTTCTTAATAATGGATTCGGAAATGTCGGACCCAGTAGAGGCGGATACAGATGGATCTATTTGTAGTATTCACGTACGCAATTTCTTTTGCCATGACAATTTGCAGATTGACTTGAACAAGAACGTTAATTTCGTCGTTGGGCGTAACGGCAGCGGTAAAAGCGCAATTCTGACTGCTTTAGTCGTCGGTTTGGGAGGCAGGGCCTCTGCGACGAACAGGGGAAACAATTTACATTGTAAGTACCATTATCTACAGCCATAATAAGTTTTCTCATAAACATTATATTTTGATACAACATTGACCTTGACAACTATTTACAAAATTAAGTCTACAAATCAGTATCAATCAGTATCAATCCACCCATTCCTGTCTTTTTATTTTGGTGCTACTTCATTATGAATAATATATTATGATATACACACTACACAGTACTTATAGAATAAAGATAATTTTGATCCCACTTGCCTTATCTTATTTGACTATAGCTGCGGCTCTGTCCAGGTTTTCCCCGGATTTGTTATAGTTAAGTTATTGAATGGTCTTGGTTAAATAAAATAAAATAAAACTTTGGCAATCGAAGTAATAAATTGAAGCAATAAATCCCATAATTTTTCTCCAAATGGGAAAGTTTTTTGACTTTTTGTCATATCTAGAAGTGATGGTAGGCATAGTTGCACCTTCAATGCAATTTAAATAAGATATTATGCTTTTAATATTTAAACTTGTAAAGAAACCCCTGTGTTCATAAAACTTAGCACCCTCTGTAAAATTTAGTCTTTTTTTACAAATAGAAGTTACAGATAGGCTTGTACAATCAATGGTTTGTTTGATTTGACAAAGGTTTATCAATAATGCCAAAAGTTTATAACAAGATACAATTTCAGCCTTCATCAAGAAAGGTGCCAACTCAGCGTCAGTGGAGATCAAGATCCGGAACAGCAGTGAGCAGGCCTACAAGCATGATGTGTACGGAGACTACATCACCGTGGAGAGGCACCTCAACGCCTCCGGGGGCTCCAGCTACAAGGTTAAGAATGCCGCAGGTAATATAAGTGGAGATCAAGATGAACAGCAGTGAGCAGGCATACAAGCACCATGTGTACGGAGACTACATCACTTCAGGTCTCATCGGAAGACCAGCGCTGGAAGCCACCAGCAACATGCTGAGATAAGGCCATTTCGTGGCACTTTAATCTTATTTTGTGTTTTCTTTCATATTATGTATTGATTGTCTGTGCTTACGAATAAATTATATTCTATTCTATTCTATCACTATCGAAAGGCACCTCAACTCCAAAAATATCAACAGTAATGAGAAAAATAATGTGTCATGCAATATCCATCCCTGTCAACATGATTTGTTTCTATGCAGTGGGGGTCATTATTTCTGCAGCTCACAAGTGCATAGTAAGTGGTTATGCACTTTTGCAGCTAGCTATATGTATAGAAAATGGATGTAAAGCTTTTAGGTTAAATAATTCTGCAATTAAATTTATCATTATAAAATGTAAATCATCATAGAAAACTACTAACTCCTAACATAATCAACAAATATCAATATAAACTTTATGGTACGTCACCAGGTAAAGTGATATCGACAAAATGCGACGAAGTAAACAACATAATCACAGCGCACGACATCCAAGTGGACAACCCGATATCCGTGCTCAACCAGGACGACGCGCGCGGGTTCCACGCGGCGGACGCCAAACGGAAATTCACACTGTTCCGGAAGGCGACGAATTTGGACCGGACCGAGGCGAATTACTTGTCGGCATTGGATAGTTGCAAGATGGCGAAGAACATATGGACCAGGAAGTCTGAGGTTAGTCTTTGTTGTACATTACTAGTTAGAAAGAGAAGGTTACACGTGAAGGAAGTGGACGACCGGATATGGGAGTGGATAACCGGACGCCAAACGGAAATTACGCTGTTTCGGAAGGCGATGAATTTGGACCGGACGGAGGCGAATTATTTGTCAGCATTGCAAGATGCCGAAGAATGTATGGACCAAGAAGTCTGAGGTTAGTATCTCTGTCTCACTTTCACTCATAACTGCGTCATTAATGGACGTACGGTAAACCACCTGCCACTCGATTGGATAGGACCCGGACCGCACCATGGTCGCGGTTCGGCACGCCCGCCCGTCTATTTGTGCTTACACACAGCCGCTATAACGGCCCGGCCACGACATTGCGCGACCGGCGACAGCAGGGGCAACCATAGGTTGGAGCGAGACACAGAAATCTTACCTTTCGTTCCCACCGACCCGTCGGCCGTCGCCGGTAGCGCAATGTCGTGACCGGGCCGTAAGCTAAACAGATATTCACATTATTCAGTAAGGTAAGACAGCGAATTTTGACGCCTTTTGGCAGGATGCACGCTTTCTGACGTTGTATAATGTGCGTAACTATTTCACAGGCTCTAGAAGACGTTAAAAAAGAGAAAATCAAGCTTAAAGCGATGCACGACAGACTCCAGTCCCGAAGCGAGATCGTCGCCCGAGAGAAGGCGCTCGAAAACGAGTATTACTGGAGCGAGATAGCGCAGTTGGAGCGAGAGGTCCGAGAGATAGAGACGAAGAGGCAAAAGCAGCAGGATAAGATAGTGAAGCTGGAAGTTAAGTTGCAAGGTTTGGATGCGAGCTGTGGGGGGAAGAACGGTGTCATAGAGTAAGTCATTCAAACTGCAACAATTTTTTTTGGTTATCATTTTGGTGGTTATCACATCCGGTTGCAACGCCAGTGTGAAAAAATATATAATAATTATTATATATTTTATATACTTAAGACACTATTTTTTGCAAGGGAACCTCCAACCAAAACCTGTAAACATAGAAAAAAATCAAGCAAATTTTTGCCTCGAAATCCTCACAACGCTCAAGATTTCACTGATTCTAGTATATTTCGCTCGGTCGGGTATTAACAGTAAATGACAATAATGAATCAACAAATGATTACTTACTTAACAGTAGCATGATGCGTTTAAAGCGGGGCAAAGATGTTTGGACCTTTGTAAAACAAATATTAACCTTATATAATTACATGGACACACCTCATTCGGTTCTCGTATGCTATTTTATTTTTACTATCATTTTCTTTAATTTAATGAATGTTTTAATTAGGTATACAGGATTTTGACTCTTGGAGACCCTATACATCTCTAAGGATAATTTGATTAACTACTATATATTGTAATCTTTTAGTTATGATGACACTTAGAGACATTTACATCTCTAAATAATTTTAGATTATAGTTTTTGTATCTTTGTGTTTTTTTTTTCAATACTATTGTTATTGCGTTTTTTGTAATTCGACATTTAGAGGCTTTATACATCTCTATGTTAGTTTGATTTGATATTTACGGCTTAGTTGTATTTTATAATTATTGATGTGTTTTTTTTTTTGCTGTATGTAAATTCCATATTGACGTGTAAAAGTGCCCTTGTGCCCTATTTGCTGAATAAATGTTGATATTTGATATAAAATGTGGACTTGTTTTAGGACTCTGAAGACTCAGTTCGAGGAGCACAACGGCCAACGCACGCTCCTGGAGCAACAGCTGCAAGAGCTGGAAGGCCTCGTGCGCGCCGCGCAGGCCGCGCTGCGAGGCTTCCAGAGCACCGGCCACAAGCACTCCGACCAGATCCGGCGGGAAATGAGGAAGGCCAGCGCGTTGGAGCTCGAGATCAGAAATATCAAGTGAGTGACGAGCTTCTAGGCGGTTTTTTTTTAAATTATACAACGGGACTTAATACGCGATTAAGTCCCGTTGTATAATTTAATAATGTGTAAAAATCGTGAAAGTTTAAATCGGTTTTTTTTTTCATAAATGGTTTCAAATGCTCGCTAATTTTAGTTCCGTTGAAATTTGCTATATGGGGGTTTTCGGGGGAGAAAAATCGATCTAGCTAAGTCATATCTCTGGGTAAACGCGTATTTTCGGTTTTTATATGTTTTCCGAGCAAAGGTCGGTCTCCCAGATGTTACTGATATGATTTTCGATTGGCCAATTTTCTCCTCAATTCAGTTTTTTCCCCAATTTTGTTAAAAATGACAGGTTAATTCGTCAAATTGGGACACATGGTTTTTTATTTTCTCGTTCCATGTATCAACATCACATAACATGCAAGTTTATTTAAGTTTGTTGCATGTAATGCCAAGCTATGGAATTTATAATTCGGTATTAAATAAATTGACTTTGTGTCTCAAAGTATTTTGAGTTTGTGTTTAAATCTATTATATTGTTACGTACAGTAGAGTCCGGTTACAACGACGCCCAAGGGACCGCTGATGTTACGTCGTATTAACCGGACGTCGTACAAAACGAACTGCCAATTTTAATATATTTTTTAATCAAAATACTTACGTCATTTTATATTTATTAATACTTATGCGACAATCAAAGAAAAAAAAACATTTCCTTTAAAATATTTATTTACGTTAGTATTACAACACTTTGTCTTAAATGGAGAGACGTGTGTTTAGAAGAAGCCACTTTTCAAGGTACGCGTAGTCAACTCACTCGTCATCCTCAAATTACTCGAATCCCGTAAAATAAAAAGTCGTAATTTTTGGGGATCTAATCCAGCTGACGTTGTTTTATCACACAGTTCCTATGTCCATCTCCTGTGTCCATAGATCAGCTCGAAGGTACCTACCAAAATATTGCATTGTACCTAACTTATGTACATAATTATGTATGTGAAGTTTAAGCTCAATTGAATAATGGGAATTGGGTTTTATTTAGTTTACAAGATTACGAAAAGTCACATGACTATTTCATCTTGCTGCGTATAGGCAAAAGGGGGAGGGGAGTTAGGTGCGCGAGACGGAGTAAGCTTCTTACCAACTATTTATTTATTTCGTTTCGTCGTTGTAACCGGAGTTGGCGGACGGATTTTGAGTCAATTTCCGTCGTTAAAAGCGATCGGTCGTTATAAGCGGAGTCGTAATAAACGGTTGTACTTTCATAGTAGCTCGTACTAAAACCAAACAAGTGCCTATACTTACGTCGCTATAAGCGGTTGGTTGTTATATGCGAAGTCGTACTAATCGGACTTTACTGTATGTCTCTGGTAGCGACGGCGACTCGCAGTCCCAGCGCTCGTCGCTAGAGAAAGCCGCCGCAGCAGCGAAGAAGGCGCTCGACGCGGTCCGCGCGCGGTACAGCACCGCGCACCACGAGTTCAACCAGGCGCAGCACAACAGCGCGCACTGCGCCGCCCAGGCGGAGCGAGCGAGACAGGCCACGCAGCGGGCTAGGAGCGAGCTGAGTATGTAGGGTAGAGCGGGACGGCACGAGTTCAACCAGGCGCAGCACAACAGCGCGCACTGCGCCGCCCAGGCGGAGCGAGCGAGACAGGCCACGCAGCGGGCTAGGAGCGAGCTGAGTATGTAGGGTAGAGCGGGACGGCACGAGTTCAACCAGGCGCAGCACAACAGCGCGCACTGCGCCGCCCAGGCGGAGCGAGCGAGACAGGCCACGCAGCGGGCTAGGAGCGAGCTGAGTATGTAGGGTAGAGCGGGACGGCACGAGTTCAACCAGGCGCAGCACAACAGCGCGCACTGCGCCGCCCAGGCGGAGCGAGCGAGACAGGCCACGCAGCGGGCTAGGAGCGAGCTGAGTATGTAGGGTAGAGCGGGACGGCACGAGTTCAACCAGGCGCAGCACAACAGCGCGCACTGCGCCGCCCAGGCGGAGCGAGCGAGACAGGCCACGCAGCGGGCTAGGAGCGAGCTGAGTATGTAGGGTAGAGCGGGACGGCACGAGTTCAACCAGGCGCAGCACAACAGCGCGCACTGCGCCGCCCAGGCGGAGCGAGCGAGACAGGCCACGCAGCGGGCTAGGAGCGAGCTGAGTATGTAGGGTAGAGCGGGACGGCACGAGTTCAACCAGGCGCAGCACAACAGCGCGCACTGCGCCGCCCAGGCGGAGCGAGCGAGACAGGCCACGCAGCGGGCTAGGAGCGAGCTGAGTATGTAGGGTAGAGCGGGACGGCACGAGTTCAACCAGGCGCAGCACAACAGCGCGCACTGCGCCGCCCAGGCGGAGCGAGCGAGACAGGCCACGCAGCGGGCTAGGAGCGAGCTGAGTACGCAATACTCTACCTACCCCAAATGGCTGCGTTCACACGCCTTGGGCTAGAGTTGAAATTAAAACATACATGCACCGATACTGTTTATCTGACCGGAAAATAATGTTTGATGATTTAACAGTCATATATTTATTTGTGTCCTTAGTACGTGTGGCACACCACAACACCACAAAATCAATACGTTTTAAAAGTCCAGGTAATTAGCCGTACCTCAAAAGAAAAAAAACGGAACCTTTGTAGGAATCTCCGAAACTACTGGGTCTAAAATTAGGAAAAAAATCACAAAATAGTTCTTTACCTATAGATGACAGGAAAATCTATTAGAATGTGCAATCAAGCGTGAGTCGAACTTCATTACTTAGTTTTTGATCCGACCCTACGGGTTTTTAAAGACATTACATTCACGTTCCACATAAAAAAAACCATTATTAAAAATTGGGTAATATACGGAACGCGAGTCGGACTCGCACTTGACCGGTTTTTTAATAGCTGACGCTATAATTCTGTCGTTAACAGTGATATTTGTTCTGTTATAGTAAAACTCCAGCAAGAGCAGCGTTCCCTGCAGTCCCGCGGCAACGACCAGCTCGGCGTGTACGGCGAGGAGATGGTGGCGCTGTGCAGGGCGGTCGAACTAGCGCACAAGCAAGGACAGTTCACCAAGAACCCCATCGGACCTGTTGGTACGTTCATTATACGTTCCCTGCAGTCCCGAGGCAACGACCAGCTCGGCGTGTACGGCGAGGAGATGGTGGCGCTGTGCAGGGCGGTCGAACTAGCGCACAAGCAAGGACAGTTCACCAAGAACCCCATCGGACCTGTTGGTACGTTCATTATACGTTCCCTGCAGTCCCGAGGCAACGACCAGCTCGGCGTGTACGGCGAGGAGATGGTGGCGCTGTGCAGGGCGGTCGAACTAGCGCACAAGCAAGGACAGTTCACCAAGAACCCCATCGGACCTGTTGGTACGTTCATTATACGTTCCCTGCAGTCCCGAGGCAACGACCAGCTCGGCGTGTACGGCGAGGAGATGGTGGCGCTGTGCAGGGCGGTCGAACTAGCGCACAAGCAAGGACAGTTCACCAAGAACCCCATCGGACCTGTTGGTACGTTCATTATACGTTCCCTGCAGTCCCGAGGCAACGACCAGCTCGGCGTGTACGGCGAGGAGATGGTGGCGCTGTGCAGGGCGGTCGAACTAGCGCACAAGCAAGGACAGTTCACCAAGAACCCCATCGGACCTGTTGGTACGTTCATTATACGTTCCCTGCAGTCCCGAGGCAACGACCAGCTCGGCGTGTACGGCGAGGAGATGGTGGCGCTGTGCAGGGCGGTCGAACTAGCGCACAAGCAAGGACAGTTCACCAAGAACCCCATCGGACCTGTTGGTACGTTCATTATACGTTCCCTGCAGTCCCGAGGCAACGACCAGCTCGGCGTGTACGGCGAGGAGATGGTGGCGCTGTGCAGGGCGGTCGAACTAGCGCACAAGCAAGGACAGTTCACCAAGAACCCCATCGGACCTGTTGGTACGTTCATTATACGTTCCCTGCAGTCCCGAGGCAACGACCAGCTCGGCGTGTACGGCGAGGAGATGGTGGCGCTGTGCAGGGCGGTCGAACTAGCGCACAAGCAAGGACAGTTCACCAAGAACCCCATCGGACCTGTTGGTACGTTCATTATACGTTCCCTGCAGTCCCGAGGCAACGACCAGCTCGGCGTGTACGGCGAGGAGATGGTGGCGCTGTGCAGGGCGGTCGAACTAGCGCACAAGCAAGGACAGTTCACCAAGAACCCCATCGGACCTGTTGGTACGTTCATTATACGTTCCCTGCAGTCCCGAGGCAACGACCAGCTCGGCGTGTACGGCGAGGAGATGGTGGCGCTGTGCAGGGCGGTCGAACTAGCGCACAAGCAAGGACAGTTCACCAAGAACCCCATCGGACCTGTTGGTACGTTCATTATACGTTCCCTGCAGTCCCGAGGCAACGACCAGCTCGGCGTGTACGGCGAGGAGATGGTGGCGCTGTGCAGGGCGGTCGAACTAGCGCACAAGCAAGGACAGTTCACCAAGAACCCCATCGGACCTGTTGGTACGTTCATTATACGTTCCCTGCAGTCCCGAGGCAACGACCAGCTCGGCGTGTACGGCGAGGAGATGGTGGCGCTGTGCAGGGCGGTCGAACTAGCGCACAAGCAAGGACAGTTCACCAAGAACCCCATCGGACCTGTTGGTACGTTCATTATACGTTCCCTGCAGTCCCGAGGCAACGACCAGCTCGGCGTGTACGGCGAGGAGATGGTGGCGCTGTGCAGGGCGGTCGAACTAGCGCACAAGCAAGGACAGTTCACCAAGAACCCCATCGGACCTGTTGGTACGTTCATTATACGTTCCCTGCAGTCCCGAGGCAACGACCAGCTCGGCGTGTACGGCGAGGAGATGGTGGCGCTGTGCAGGGCGGTCGAACTAGCGCACAAGCAAGGACAGTTCACCAAGAACCCCATCGGACCTGTTGGTACGTTCATTATACGTTCCCTGCAGTCCCGAGGCAACGACCAGCTCGGCGTGTACGGCGAGGAGATGGTGGCGCTGTGCAGGGCGGTCGAACTAGCGCACAAGCAAGGACAGTTCACCAAGAACCCCATCGGACCTGTTGGTACGTTCATTATACGTTCCCTGCAGTCCCGAGGCAACGACCAGCTCGGCGTGTACGGCGAGGAGATGGTGGCGCTGTGCAGGGCGGTCGAACTAGCGCACAAGCAAGGACAGTTCACCAAGAACCCCATCGGACCTGTTGGTACGTTCATTATACGTTCCCTGCAGTCCCGAGGCAACGACCAGCTCGGCGTGTACGGCGAGGAGATGGTGGCGCTGTGCAGGGCGGTCGAACTAGCGCACAAGCAAGGACAGTTCACCAAGAACCCCATCGGACCTGTTGGTACGTTCATTATACGTTCCCTGCAGTCCCGAGGCAACGACCAGCTCGGCGTGTACGGCGAGGAGATGGTGGCGCTGTGCAGGGCGGTCGAACTAACGCACAAGCAAGGACAGTTCACCAAGAACCCCATCGGACCTGTTGGTACGTTCATTATACGTTCCCTGCAGTCCCGAGGCAACGACCAGCTCGGCGTGTACGGCGAGGAGATGGTGGCGCTGTGCAGGGCGGTCGAACTAGCGCACAAGCAAGGACAGTTCACCAAGAACCCCATCGGACCTGTTGGTACGTTCATTATACGTTCCCTGCAGTCCCGAGGCAACGACCAGCTCGGCGTGTACGGCGAGGAGATGGTGGCGCTGTGCAGGGCGGTCGAACTAGCGCACAAGCAAGGACAGTTCACCAAGAACCCCATCGGACCTGTTGGTACGTTCATTATACGTTCCCTGCAGTCCCGAGGCAACGACCAGCTCGGCGTGTACGGCGAGGAGATGGTGGCGCTGTGCAGGGCGGTCGAACTAGCGCACAAGCAAGGACAGTTCACCAAGAACCCCATCGGACCTGTTGGTACGTTCATTATACGTTCCCTGCAGTCCCGAGGCAACGACCAGCTCGGCGTGTACGGCGAGGAGATGGTGGCGCTGTGCAGGGCGGTCGAACTAGCGCACAAGCAAGGACAGTTCACCAAGAACCCCATCGGACCTGTTGGTACGTTCATTATACGTTCCCTGCAGTCCCGAGGCAACGACCAGCTCGGCGTGTACGGCGAGGAGATGGTGGCGCTGTGCAGGGCGGTCGAACTAGCGCACAAGCAAGGACAGTTCACCAAGAACCCCATCGGACCTGTTGGTACGTTCATTATACGTTCCCTGCAGTCCCGAGGCAACGACCAGCTCGGCGTGTACGGCGAGGAGATGGTGGCGCTGTGCAGGGCGGTCGAACTAGCGCACAAGCAAGGACAGTTCACCAAGAACCCCATCGGACCTGTCGGTACGTTCATTCAACATCACACACACACACACACACGTCACACATACTTTTGTGCGAAGACGATATTGAATTAAGGGTCCTGGTCTCCACAATAAAACAACTCACTTACAACTTGTACATATTAAATTTATTCTTATCTTTTCCAAACTTCTCCCATTTTTTACATCTTGACAAACTCATCCTACTCTTCTGTGTTCCTTCTATTGTTTCCTATTTCTACCATAGACAAAGTAAAAAATCTAAAGAGTTTTAATAACTTGTGTTTTGGTTCTGAACAACCTTCTCATGTCAGTTTTACATATAATGATTGGATACGTACGGGGATGAAATGGTGTCATCGGAAGATCAGCGCTGGAAGTCGCCAGCAACATGCTGAGTTGAGGCCATTTCGTCATTCGAGGCACTTTATTCTCACTATGTTCTTTTTATGTATGTATGTCTTTTGTCTGTGTGTTTACGGATAAAAACATTCTATTCTATTCTAAATAGTGGCTCTGTTAACTGACAGCTCGTACGTAAACCTTATTACAAAAGGCATAAGGTCCATTGACGGAGAGTTAAGAGTGTTGCTGTTTGTACAGTCACCTGTAATAATATGTTACACAACAAAGGCCGCAAAAATATCTGACACCGTCTTATTTGTACAGCCATAAGAGCGTGTCACATATTTTTGCGGCCTTCGAAGAGTAACATATTATTGCAGGTGACTACTATAATAGCCTACATGACTAATTTTCATTGATGGTATCAATCGATCGGGTTTTGTTTTTAGGATCAAATGTCTATATGGGATGGGACCCATTGCATTAAAGCAACACAAAAGTCAGAAATTATAGTCAAAGTCTGACAGTCGCACTTCACTTGCGAAACGCCTCTCACAAAAGGATAAGTGAACGTGACGTCAAGGTCACTGAGATCCCATCTTGTAGTATGGACAAAACAAGAAAATTGCGATTTGGTCCCTGAAATATTGCGTTTATGTATATAGTCGCTATACAATATTTTATTGGATAAAATGTAAGGAATCGAATGGTACCCTTACTTTTATCGTTTAAATTTTGAAACTTTCAGGTCCTGTATTTTTGTAACATTTCCGTATTTTATTTTAATATCAAGATTATTGTGATAAATTGCTCATTTGCTATCTATTTTACTGGAATTTGTTATAAAATTCAACATGTGTCATCATCCCTATAACAGTAAGATGTTTGTGCAGGCGCTCACCTGAAAGTGCGCGAGAAGAAATGGGGCGGCGCCCTGGAGCACGTGCTGGGCGGCGCTCTCAAGAGCTTCCTCGTCAACGACGACAAGGACCGGGTGCTGCTGTTCAACCTCATGAACAAGGTCAGACTCCGATGTCTCCAACCCCTGTAATCGTTTCGGTTCGGTCCGTGTGCTCAAGTCCCAGATTAAACATAAAAATGTACCAATCTATTTTTATACCTTACGTAGTAATTAAAAATTAATTGTTTAACAACTCAACCGCGGTTGCATGCCGCTTGTCTATTGTCTATCTACCGAGATAACATTGTGGCCCTTCCATTTTCCAAGAATTTTTATTTAAACAGACCATATCATTATTCGTGACTCTCTGAAATTCGAGAAACTGATGCTTTTTACTAATGTTTAGTGTGGCTGATTCTTTATTTTAAACTAGTGCCCGCGACTTCATCTGCGGAGAATGAGTAATCCGTAATAAATTCCGCCATCCTTTAACTTTCATGAGGGATCATTTTCGAAATAAACATTATTCTATGTCATTTCCCGGGCCCTAAACTATCTCCATATCAGATATCATATCAATCAGTTCAGCGGTTTAAGCGTGAAGAGGTAACAAACAGACTCACAGATTTATTCGCTTTCGTATTAGGGATTATAGTAGGGTTGTTTGTAGACCTCTAACCTAGCCTATCGTTTCAGATATACGGCAAAAGAAGCAAGCCGAGCGTGACCTGCAGCAAATTCCTGCCCAGACAACACGACGTGTCCCAACACGTGGTCCGCGCACGTCCGTACATGTCCGCGCTGGACTCCCTGGTCGTCAGCAACCCTGTCGTCGCCAACTTTCTGATCGACAGTGTCGGGGTGGAGAGGATTCTCATGGTACCGGAGCACGGTCAGTGAACTCTTATCTTGTAGCCCTAAGTTCCCGTCAAAGCATGATGTGTCCGCGTTGGACTCCCTGGTCGTCACCAACCCTGCCCCCTGCAACCCTGTCGTCGCTAACTTGTTGCTATACTTTTATCATTTTGCGATTCGACAATGTAACGACATATGTCAAACATTACCATTACATCCTGGTCACGGCACCAAAATGTTAAATTGGCAACATAATTTAGTTTAGAATTTAGTTGTTTAAATAAATGATGATTGTTGCTATAATATAGTTCACAGTGCTATTTTAACATCTAATCACCTAAACTTGATACACTTGTTTTTGCCTTTTATAAACCGGGTACATTAATTATGATCTATAAAACGAATGGAGCGGAAGATACAGTCTTGTTCGCTTTCAACACAAAATACAGTGGAAACCATTATAAACCATTGGTTTTAAACCCTATTCTATAAATTGAGGAAAGGTTTTTGAGACTTAATTTGTCTGCAGCGGACGCGCAGCGCCTCTCGGACCGCGTCGAGAACGTCCCCACAAACTGCGGCCGCATCGTAACTCTGGACGCCACCGAGTACTTCCCGGCGCCGCGCTACCGCAGCTACGGCGGCTCCAACCGCCGCGCCTGCTACCTCGCCGTCTCCAACACGGAGCGGAACAGGTAGCCAACGAACACTACCTGTAGCATCGTAACTCTGGACGCCACCGAGTACTTCCCGGCGCCGCGCTACCGCAGCTACGGCGGCTCCAACCGCCGCGCCTGCTACCTCGCCGTCTCCAACACGGAGCGGAACAGGTAGCCAACGAACACTACCTGTAGCATCGTAACTCTGGACGCCACCGAGTACTTCCCGGCGCCGCGCTACCGCAGCTACGGCGGCTCCAACCGCCGCGCCTGCTACCTCGCCGTCTCCAACACGGAGCGGAACAGGTAGCCAACGAACACTACCTGTAGCATCGTAACTCTGGACGCCACCGAGTACTTCCCGGCGCCGCGCTACCGCAGCTACGGCGGCTCCAACCGCCGCGCCTGCTACCTCGCCGTCTCCAACACGGAGCGGAACAGGTAGCCAACGAACACTACCTGTAGCATCGTAACTCTGGACGCCACCGAGTACTTCCCGGCGCCGCGCTACCGCAGCTACGGCGGCTCCAACCGCCGCGCCTGCTACCTCGCCGTCTCCAACACGGAGCGGAACAGGTAGCCAACGAACACTACCTGTAGCATCGTAACTCTGGACGCCACCGAGTACTTCCCGGCGCCGCGCTACCGCAGCTACGGCGGCTCCAACCGCCGCGCCTGCTACCTCGCCGTCTCCAACACGGAGCGGAACAGGTAGCCAACGAACACTACCTGTAGCATCGTAACTCTGGACGCCACCGAGTACTTCCCGGCGCCGCGCTACCGCAGCTACGGCGGCTCCAACCGCCGCGCCTGCTACCTCGCCGTCTCCAACACGGAGCGGAACAGGTAGCCAACGAACACTACCTGTAGCATCGTAACTCTGGACGCCACCGAGTACTTCCCGGCGCCGCGCTACCGCAGCTACGGCGGCTCCAACCGCCGCGCCTGCTACCTCGCCGTCTCCAACACGGAGCGGAACAGGTAGCCAACGAACACTACCTGTAGCATCGTAACACTGGACGTTACGTACATCAATCTGTCTCATTCCATTTTACTTCTTTTTAATTACTTAATAAGGATTTGTTACACAAGTATATGGTTGCAGGCAACTGCTAGAAGACATCAAGGAAGCCCAAGCTCAGCTGCGAGAGTTGGAGGCGGAGGAGCAGGCGTTGGACGCGACCTTGAAGGAGGCCAAGCAGCTCGAGCACGTCGCTTCGAGGGACCTGCAGGTTCGTTGTACTATTGTATCTCTACTTTAGTTCATTTAAAAACACATGCACAGCATTTCAAGGTTTCCCCTTAGTCCTAAATAAATATAAAAAAAAAACTAAATTGAATATGGATTTAATTTATGTTCTTTTTGCTTTTCATTCCAAAAATCGTTTACAGTACATATGGTGCTACTTCCCGCGCTAGTGGGGGAATGAACACTTTCCGTGAATATGACGAAAGTTTGAAGGACCATTATGTACCTACTGTAAAAAGTTGTACGATACATGTGCGAATAGACTATTTGCAACTCGTGTCGATTTATTTGATTCATAGAATTTACACAGCATTACAGCGGACTAATACACTGTGAAATTTATAATAGACAGTATCTATGCAAATAAAGGTACATGATACAGTCTAGAAAGGACCAACAGAACAAATGCGAGAAAGAAAAATCCATATATATAAACGTGAAAGACCTGACTGACTGACTTAAATCAACGCACAGCCCAAACCGCTGGGACTAGAAAGTCCAAATTTGGCAAGTAGTTTCCTTATAAGGTCTAGGGGTCCACTAAGAAAGGATTTTTCAAATTCATTCCCTAAAGGGGTGACATGGGGGTCCAAAATTAAAAAAAAACTCTCCTGCGCGTGCGAAGCTGCGGGCAAAAGCTAGTATAATGTAAGACAGAAGATTCACGCTTATCCATCGCCTCGACAAGCCTCCCTTCGGTCGAGTTTTAAATTATCGCCACTCGTTGCGAATTTCCTACTTTCCGCAATTGTATCGTAAATAACTATTGTAGGTACATGTAGGTACATATTAATATCGGCACTGTGATAGCGAGTGAGTATTGTATGTGCAGAGACTGCTAAGCGAGCAACACAGCAAGGAGAAGGAGGAGCGCGCCGCGCGCGCCGCGCTCGAGCAGCAGCAGGCGCCGCACCAGGCCGCCGTGCTGGTGAGTTACTCTACTTACATGCAGGGATGTTGCGAATATTCGCATCCGCATCCGCGGAACATCCGCATCTGCATCCGCATCCGCATAAAATCGATGCGGAGCTCATGCGGATGCGGATGTCGACCAAGTCGGTAACAGGAACGTCTTAGCGGCGGCGTAAAGCTAGGTAATTTCGTCATTATATAATAACGAAATCGTCTAGATCCCGAAAAGTCGACCAAGTTACTGTTTATTAAATAAAACGCACCTATATTCTCGCTCAAACACTAAACGTTTCGTTTTTTTTAAATAAAAATTACTAAAAATGAAATATTTGACGTATTTTAAGTACCAAATCTTGACATCCGCATCCGCATCCGCGGATGTGAGGCTTTAAATATCCGCATCCGCATCCGCGGATGTCAAAAAATCTGCATCCGCAACATCCCTGCTTACATGTTACATGAGAATACAATGTGTTGAGCCACTCAATCATCCTCCATACCTATTTTTTTTTTCCTTACCATTTTTAAATGAAATAAATTCATTTATTCATGGCAAACTAAAACTACATTTCAGACAAACATATTACAAAAAGTATATTAGTATATTTAAAACATAAAGTATATAGTGTACCACGTAATGGTCCCGCCTCAGCATAATGCTAACCTGAAAGTCAGCGCTGATCTTCCGGCGAGACCATTTGCGGGCCACGACACCGACCGCTAAATGGTATTACTTTAGTGTTATCGCGCCAAATACGAGTGTTATATTAGGCATTACTTGTCGAAATATCGATCGCACAGTATGTATAAAAGAGGTGTCAGTTTATAGCTTAAGATCTGGGCCTAAAATGTTATTCCATAATGTTATAATAGAAAAATTTCCATGACCCCTTCAAAAAGTATGTCTAATAAAAGGACTGTGTTTTTAAATTATTTTTTTCAATTACTTAATTCAACGTCAAAATTAGCGCAAGTTAGCATTTACGCAAGTTAAACGAGTCCAAAAAAGACCAACCTTACGACTCTTACGAGTATAAGACGATCATAATAATTAAGTTACCATTTTGAACAACACCAACACTAACTTTTTCTTAAATCTTATTAAAAACTTGAATACCAGGTGGAAGAGCTGACCCAATCCCAGGCCATACTGGAACGACTGAACAGCGAAGTGGAAGAGTGGACGCAGAAGGAACAAGGACAGAAGAGGAAGATAGACGAACTGGAGCGGCAGATGAAGGAGGTGAAGAGGCAGTTCAGCGAGGTGCAGAGGACCTGCGGGAACCTGGAGGTGAGTAGAGGAAGGATAAGGGTCTCCCCAAACTTATCGACGCGGAATCGGCAATGCCAATAGAAATGAAACTTTATGTCCACGCAATAAGAGCGAAAAAGACGCCGACGCGTCGGCCGTCGACGGCCGAACGGAGCCGAACCGAACCTTACCTGTTTATGCTGTTTACTATCGGCTTTCGCCGAATCCGCGTCGATAAGTTTGGGGAGACCCTAACCGTTAACTTTTCAGGAATTTCCTAAGGTTATCCTATAGACAGGTTAGGTTAGGTGTGTTTTATGGCAATCCTGAAAAGTTACTGAGAGAGAGTGAGTGAGAGAGTTATTTTGTGGTAACAATTTGTAGCTTCTTCCCTACCCACTGTTTACTGGTTTGTTGTCTTTGTTTCGAACTGAGTTTAGTTAAATATAGGTAGTTAACTTATTTATAGATTAGGTAATAAGTACCTAGTAAAATTGTATTACACAAATAAAGTTTCTTTCACATTGTGTGGTTTAGAATATAATTATATTCTTTTACGCAACTGTAAAGTAGTCAAATTATATTTAATTAAGTTGGTATTAACCAAATATAAGTTATAGTATTTATTTATTTTTAAGTTTTAGTTAAGAGCTTTGTAAGTGAGTACGCATGCACTCGCTATACTTACTGATTATTTATATTTATGCTGTAACCAAGTTTCTCTGTAGTGAAATGTATAATTTCTTTGAGAAAAAATAAAGTTCTATAAACCTAAAAACCAAATTATGTCTAACGAAAATGAGGACAAACAATACATTATGACTTATAGCTAGAGACCCGAGTAGAGGCACTTGACCGAGCGAAGCGAACTCAATAGGCAAAATTGATGCCTTAATATATATAAAAAAAATAGCTTGTGACACGCCTCGCTTGCCGAATCTTCTGTCGAATAGTCTGTCCCTTCAGAACAGTCCAAATATTCGAATTTCCAAGATTTTTTCTAGTTCAAGTATTTTATGGACGGAAAGGTGTGAAACTAAGGATTTCTAGGACTTTTTCTTACAGCTTCGTAGCATATTTCTGTTTGGCTCTATGGTTGACTAATAAAGAAGGCATTAAGTCCGCCTTTTGTATTTTTTATTTGTTTTTCTGCAGTTAAATATAAGTTAATAAATTAACAAAATATCTTTTTATATCTATTCAAATTCGTTTGAATACAGGAAGAGATAGAACAAGAGCACATAAAGCAAGAGCGAGGGGTGGCAGAGCGTCAGACCGTCCAACGGCGGCTCAAGGAAGACCGCGCCACGCTGCAGGAGATGGAGGCAGCCCTGGGGAAGAGGCAGGACGTTGTGCGGGAAAAGATCACCGACGCGGAGAAACTGTGCGCGCGCGTTGACAACCCTAGGTAACGCAGTTGATACTAGGTAACGTAGTTGATACTAGGTAACAAAGAAGACCGCGCCACGCTGCAGGAGATGGAGGCAGCCCTGGGGAAGAGGCAGGACGTTGTGCGGGAAAAGATCACCGACGCGGAGAAACTGTGCGCGCGCGTTGACAACCCTAGGTAACGCAGTTGATACTAGGTAACGTAGTTGATACTAGGTAACAAAGAAGACCGCGCCACGCTGCAGGAGATGGAGGCAGCCCTGGGGAAGAGGCAGGACGTTGTGCGGGAAAAGATCACCGACGCGGAGAAACTGTGCGCGCGCGTTGACAACCCTAGGTAACGCAGTTGATACTAGGTAACGTAGTTGATACTAGGTAACAAAGGAGACCGCGCCACGCTGCAGGAGATGGACGCAGCCCTGGGGAAGAGGCAGGACGTTGTGCGGGAAAAGATCACCGATGCGGAGAAACTGTACCCGGGCGTTGATAACCCTAGGTAACGCAGTTGATACTAGGTAACGTAGTTGATACTAGGTAACAAAGAAGACCGCGCCACGCTGTAGGAGATGGAGGCAGCCCTGGGGAAGAGGCAGGACGTTGTGCGGGAAAAGATCACCGACGCGGAGAAACTGTGCCCGCGCGTTGACAACCCTAGGTAACGCAGTTGATACTAGGTAACGTAGTTGATACTAGGTAACAAAGGAGACCGCGCCACGCTGCAGGAGATGGACGCAACCCTGGGGAAGAGGCAGGACGTTGTGAGGGAATTAAACGGTTATGGGAGGTCTCTTAAAACCATTTTCGCTTACTAACACGGGACCAGCCGGCCTAGCCAAGGTGACAATCGCGATCGCTTCGCCATCGAATCGCTTTGTGTCTCTCACTCTTCCGTATTAGTGTGACAGAGACAATTGCGTTTCGTTCGTTACGGAGCGTTAGCGATTGGCACGTTGTCTACGGGGACAGGTAGCTCCCCTCAGACATTCTACTCTCCATTATGATATTGCTTGAGGAGACTGCAATCCCCAGTTAATATTCCTAGTACCATCGCCCACACTGTTAACTGACAGTTCGTAAACCTTATTACAAAAGGCATATAAGGTGTACCGATGGACAGTTAAGTGTTGCTGTTGGGAGCGTATCATAATGAATTCGCACTTTTAGTATAATTTCAGTTTACAAACGTTCAAAACGTATACTAATCTTGTGTATTAATGCACTGAATCTATATTTTCAATATGTATAACCTAATTACTGTTAGAAAAGTAGGTTAGGTTAGAACTGTGACTCCCCAGAAAAAGAACCTGTTACCAGAAAAGTAGGTTAGGTTAGAACTGTGACCCGTCAGCATAGAAGGTAGGATCCTATGGAAGTGGTATACGCGTGCCTCCGTGAGGGACAAAACATAGGCAATGCGACACTATGATTGGTCGAATTTATTTGTTGCCCACCATAACCCATACTAATTTATGGCGGGAAATAAAAAAAAAGTGAGACTGTGACAAGGACAAACAATAATAGCGCTTTCGCTGCTACTCCTACTGAAAGATACATAAGACTGTCCCATTCGCTCATTTGCACCACCAATCATGCCTTATCCAGTTAAAATACTAGATTCATGCCTGTCAGAGAAATAAACTGCTACCAGAAAAGTAGGTTAGGTTAGAACTGTGACCCCTCAGAGAAAGAAACTGCTACCAGAAAAGTAGGTTAGGTTAGGTTAGAACTGTGACCCCTCAGAGAAAGAAACTGCTACCAGAAAAGTAGGTTAGGTTAGAACTATTAACCCACAGAAAAAGAATCTGCTACCATAAAAATAGGTTAGGTTAGAACTGTGACCCCTACAGAAAAAACTGTTACCATAAAAGTAGGTTAGATCTATGACCCCTCAGAGAAAGAAACTGCTACCAGAAAAGTAGGTTAGAACTGTTACCCCCCAAAAAAGAAAAGGTTAGGTTTATTGCGTGGTATTTGTTTTGTATATTATATTATTTCAACGTTATACCGTTTTATACTTATAATAAACGATACAAAATAATATAATGTATATGTAAAAAACATTATACATTATAGAATTCATTGTTATACGTATTGCACGCTATACTAATTGCACGTTATATGCCATACAAAATTATACTAATAGAATTTATAGATTCTGAGCAAATATATTATAGGTGTGTATACGTTCTATTACTTACCCGTTGCTGTTACAGGGACACGAAAACAGTGAAAGAGGAGATAGCCAAAACCAAATCGAAGCTGAACGCGATTCGCACCGACGGTCGCAGCAAGGCCGAGGTGGCCGAGGAGTTGCTCAGGGTCACCACCAAGTACAACGACACCAAGAGCAAGCTGGACCGCATACAGGCCCTCGTGGACCAGGTATGGCAAAAACATAGGCATACGAACCCTTTCACCGGGTTGAATCATGATATCCCTTTCGGCTATTTAGGGTTGTCAAAATTCAAGTCTTTATCTTATCTGCATACCCCGCAACGGAGCTAGCAAAACCGTAGCATATGACAGTTTTGTGTCAGGGTTGGCGATTATGATGAAACATTTTGCTTTAACTTTATTGTATGTGAGATTAATAAAATTGATCGAGAACCTTGTTGACCCTCTTCCGATATAACCCGGTTCAATTTACTGTCAAATAATATAAATTAACAGGTCAATGTCAATATTAGATGCGTTTCAATGTATCTGTTATTTTGTTTATAAAATCACGTTTTTTTTTCGCGTTTCATTTGCTTCATTGCTTGAAAATACATATTGGTGTGTTTGAAAACAAAGAAAAAATATTTTTTGTACTTTAGTTTATGTGTAGTAGTGATAACCCTGGCGTACAACTGCTACAGATTTGCTAGCTCGGTTGCGAGGTATGATCATGATATCCCTTTCGGCTATTTAGGGTTGTCAAAATTCAAGTCTTTTATCTTATCCGTGGTCGTGCACGCAAAGGGACGTCAGGTTGAACTGAAGAATGAGCCCCAATGTTTGCGTGGTCAGAGTGTAGTGGTACAGTAGAGTCTGATTAGTACGACTTCGCATATAACGACCAACCGCTTATAGCGACCCAAGTATAGGCACTTGTTTGGTTTTAGTACAAGCTACTATGAAAGTACAACCGTTTATTACGACTCCGCTTATAACGACCGATCGCTTTTAACGACGGAAATTGACTCAAAATCCGTCCGTCAAGTCCGGTTACAACGACGAGCGACGTAGTTTTTACAAATAAATAGTTGGTAAGAAGCTTAATCCGTCCCGCGCACCTAACTCCCCTCCCCCTTTTGCCTATACGCAGCAAGATGAAATAGTCATGTGACTTTTCGTAATCTTACAAACTAAATAAAACCCAATTCCCATTTTTCAATTGAGCTTAAACTTCACATACACAATTACCTATGTAGGTACATAAGTTAGGTACAATGCAATACATATTTTGGTATTAGGTACCTTCGAGCTGATCTATGGACACAGGATATGGATATAGGAACTGTGTGATAAAACAACGTCAGCTGGATTAGATCCCCAAGAATTACGACTTTTTATTTTACGGGATTCGAGTAATTTGCGGATGACGAGTGGGTTGACTACGCGTACCTTGAAAAGTGGCTTCTTCTAAACACACAAGTCTCTCCATTTAAGACAAAGCGTTGTAATACTAACGTAAATAAATATTTTAAAGGAAATGTTTTTTTTTCTTTGATTGTCGCATAAGTATTAATAAATACAAAATGACGTAATTATTTTGGTTAAAAAAATATATTAAAATTGGCAGTTCGTTTTGTACGCCATCCGGTTAGTACGACGTAATATCAGCGGTCCCTTGGGCGTCGTTATAACCGGACTCTACTGTAGTTTTGTGTGTGTTTAAGTGCACGGCGTCTACGGAGGGGCACCGGCACATGGGTTACAAGCTGCAGAAGAACATCGCGCGGCGCGTGCAGTTCGACTTCAACGCCATGCTCAGGGTCAACGGGTACTCGGTGAGTGCACGAGCGCAGTACAAACTGGAACACTCTGAACCCCCATGACGTTTTATCTGACATGGCTATTTTTACGTTACGCATACATTTGACCGTTTTCTACAGAAAATTACAGACAAGGCATCTTCGTTTGGTTATATCCAAATATCCTTTCAAAGTCTTCAGTATAACAACGCAAAAACTAAAAACTTTTTATTGGGGCTAAGAATGTAAGTTCTAACCCAAGTTTTCCGGCCAGGGCAACATGAACATCGACTTCCCGAACGCCGTGCTGGAGATCACGTGCACGGGCCGCGAGAGCACCCGCCACGCGGCCACCACGGCATCCCTGTCCGGCGGGGAGCGCTCCTACAGCACGGTCGCCTTCATCATGGCGCTGTGGGCCTGTGTGGAGCTGCCTTTCTACTTCCTGGACGAGTTTGATGTGTTTATGGTATGTTACCACGTGCTGGAGGTCACTTGCACAGGCCGCGAGAGCACCCGCCACGCGGCCACCACGGCCTCCCTGTCCGGCGGGGAGCGCTCCTACAGCACGGTCGCCTTCATCATGGCGCTGTGGGCCTGTGTGGAGCTGCCTTTCTACTTCCTGGACGAGTTTGATGTGTTTATGGTATGTTACCACGTGCTGGAGGTCACTTGCACAGGCCGCGAGAGCACCCGCCACGCGGCCACCACGGCCTCCCTGTCCGGCGGGGAGCGCTCCTACAGCACGGTCGCCTTCATCATGGCGCTGTGGGCCTGTGTGGAGCTGCCTTTCTACTTCCTGGACGAGTTTGATGTGTTTATGGTATGTTACCACGTGCTGGAGGTCACTTGCACAGGCCGCGAGAGCACCCGCCACGCGGCCACCACGGCCTCCCTGTCCGGCGGGGAGCGCTCCTACAGCACGGTCGCCTTCATCATGGCGCTGTGGGCCTGTGTGGAGCTGCCTTTCTACTTCCTGGACGAGTTTGATGTGTTTATGGTATGTTACCACGTGCTGGAGGTCACTTGCACAGGCCGCGAGAGCACCCGCCACGCGGCCACCACGGCCTCCCTGTCCGGCGGGGAGCGCTCCTACAGCACGGTCGCCTTCATCATGGCGCTGTGGGCCTGTGTGGAGCTGCCTTTCTACTTCCTGGACGAGTTTGATGTGTTTATGGTATGTTACCACGTGCTGGAGGTCACTTGCACAGGCCGCGAGAGCACCCGCCACGCGGCCACCACGGCCTCCCTGTCCGGCGGGGAGCGCTCCTACAGCACGGTCGCCTTCATCATGGCGCTGTGGGCCTGTGTGGAGCTGCCTTTCTACTTCCTGGACGAGTTTGATGTGTTTATGGTATGTTACCACGTGCTGGAGGTCACTTGCACAGGCCGCGAGAGCACCCGCCACGCGGCCACCACGGCCTCCCTGTCCGGCGGGGAGCGCTCCTACAGCACGGTCGCCTTCATCATGGCGCTGTGGGCCTGTGTGGAGCTGCCTTTCTACTTCCTGGACGAGTTTGATGTGTTTATGGTATGTTACCACGTGCTGGAGGTCACTTGCACAGGCCGCGAGAGCACCCGCCACGCGGCCACCACGGCCTCCCTGTCCGGCGGGGAGCGCTCCTACAGCACGGTCGCCTTCATCATGGCGCTGTGGGCCTGTGTGGAGCTGCCTTTCTACTTCCTGGACGAGTTTGATGTGTTTATGGTATGTTACCACGTGCTGGAGGTCACTTGCACAGGCCGCGAGAGCACCCGCCACGCGGCCACCACGGCCTCCCTGTCCGGCGGGGAGCGCTCCTACAGCACGGTCGCCTTCATCATGGCGCTGTGGGCCTGTGTGGAGCTGCCTTTCTACTTCCTGGACGAGTTTGATGTGTTTATGGTATGTTACCACGTGCTGGAGGTCACTTGCACAGGCCGCGAGAGCACCCGCCACGCGGCCACCACGGCCTCCCTGTCCGGCGGGGAGCGCTCCTACAGCACGGTCGCCTTCATCATGGCGCTGTGGGCCTGTGTGGAGCTGCCTTTCTACTTCCTGGACGAGTTTGATGTGTTTATGGTATGTTACCACGTGCTGGAGGTCACTTGCACAGGCCGCGAGAGCACCCGCCACGCGGCCACCACGGCCTCCCTGTCCGGCGGGGAGCGCTCCTACAGCACGGTCGCCTTCATCATGGCGCTGTGGGCCTGTGTGGAGCTGCCTTTCTACTTCCTGGACGAGTTTGATGTGTTTATGGTATGTTACCACGTGCTGGAGGTCACTTGCACAGGCCGCGAGAGCACCCGCCACGCGGCCACCACGGCCTCCCTGTCCGGCGGGGAGCGCTCCTACAGCACGGTCGCCTTCATCATGGCGCTGTGGGCCTGTGTGGAGCTGCCTTTCTACTTCCTGGACGAGTTTGATGTGTTTATGGTATGTTACCACGTGCTGGAGGTCACTTGCACAGGCCGCGAGAGCACCCGCCACGCGGCCACCACGGCCTCCCTGTCCGGCGGGGAGCGCTCCTACAGCACGGTCGCCTTCATCATGGCGCTGTGGGCCTGTGTGGAGCTGCCTTTCTACTTCCTGGACGAGTTTGATGTGTTTATGGTATGTTACCACGTGCTGGAGGTCACTTGCACAGGCCGCGAGAGCACCCGCCACGCGGCCACCACGGCCTCCCTGTCCGGCGGGGAGCGCTCCTACAGCACGGTCGCCTTCATCATGGCGCTGTGGGCCTGTGTGGAGCTGCCTTTCTACTTCCTGGACGAGTTTGATGTGTTTATGGTATGTTACCACGTGCTGGAGGTCACTTGCACAGGCCGCGAGAGCACCCGCCACGCGGCCACCACGGCCTCCCTGTCCGGCGGGGAGCGCTCCTACAGCACGGTCGCCTTCATCATGGCGCTGTGGGCCTGTGTGGAGCTGCCTTTCTACTTCCTGGACGAGTTTGATGTGTTTATGGTATGTTACCACGTGCTGGAGGTCACTTGCACAGGCCGCGAGAGCACCCGCCACGCGGCCACCACGGCCTCCCTGTCCGGCGGGGAGCGCTCCTACAGCACGGTCGCCTTCATCATGGCGCTGTGGGCCTGTGTGGAGCTGCCTTTCTACTTCCTGGACGAGTTTGATGTGTTTATGGTATGTTACCACGTGCTGGAGGTCACTTGCACAGGCCGCGAGAGCACCCGCCACGCGGCCACCACGGCCTCCCTGTCCGGCGGGGAGCGCTCCTACAGCACGGTCGCCTTCATCATGGCGCTGTGGGCCTGTGTGGAGCTGCCTTTCTACTTCCTGGACGAGTTTGATGTGTTTATGGTATGTTACCACGTGCTGGAGGTCACTTGCACAGGCCGCGAGAGCACCCGCCACGCGGCCACCACGGCCTCCCTGTCCGGCGGGGAGCGCTCCTACAGCACGGTCGCCTTCATCATGGCGCTGTGGGCCTGTGTGGAGCTGCCTTTCTACTTCCTGGACGAGTTTGATGTGTTTATGGTATGTTACCACGTGCTGGAGGTCACTTGCACAGGCCGCGAGAGCACCCGCCACGCGGCCACCACGGCCTCCCTGTCCGGCGGGGAGCGCTCCTACAGCACGGTCGCCTTCATCATGGCGCTGTGGGCCTGTGTGGAGCTGCCTTTCTACTTCCTGGACGAGTTTGATGTGTTTATGGTATGTTACCACGTGCTGGAGGTCACTTGCACAGGCCGCGAGAGCACCCGCCACGCGGCCACCACGGCCTCCCTGTCCGGCGGGGAGCGCTCCTACAGCACGGTCGCCTTCATCATGGCGCTGTGGGCCTGTGTGGAGCTGCCTTTCTACTTCCTGGACGAGTTTGATGTGTTTATGGTATGTTACCACGTGCTGGAGGTCACTTGCACAGGCCGCGAGAGCACCCGCCACGCGGCCACCACGGCCTCCCTGTCCGGCGGGGAGCGCTCCTACAGCACGGTCGCCTTCATCATGGCGCTGTGGGCCTGTGTGGAGCTGCCTTTCTACTTCCTGGACGAGTTTGATGTGTTTATGGTATGTTACCACGTGCTGGAGGTCACTTGCACAGGCCGCGAGAGCACCCGCCACGCGGCCACCACGGCCTCCCTGTCCGGCGGGGAGCGCTCCTACAGCACGGTCGCCTTCATCATGGCGCTGTGGGCCTGTGTGGAGCTGCCTTTCTACTTCCTGGACGAGTTTGATGTGTTTATGGTATGTTACCACGTGCTGGAGGTCACTTGCACAGGCCGCGAGAGCACCCGCCACGCGGCCACCACGGCCTCCCTGTCCGGCGGGGAGCGCTCCTACAGCACGGTCGCCTTCATCATGGCGCTGTGGGCCTGTGTGGAGCTGCCTTTCTACTTCCTGGACGAGTTTGATGTGTTTATGGTATGTTACCACGTGCTGGAGGTCACTTGCACAGGCCGCGAGAGCACCCGCCACGCGGCCACCACGGCCTCCCTGTCCGGCGGGGAGCGCTCCTACAGCACGGTCGCCTTCATCATGGCGCTGTGGGCCTGTGTGGAGCTGCCTTTCTACTTCCTGGACGAGTTTGATGTGTTTATGGTATGTTACCACGTGCTGGAGGTCACTTGCACAGGCCGCGAGAGCACCCGCCACGCGGCCACCACGGCCTCCCTGTCCGGCGGGGAGCGCTCCTACAGCACGGTCGCCTTCATCATGGCGCTGTGGGCCTGTGTGGAGCTGCCTTTCTACTTCCTGGACGAGTTTGATGTGTTTATGGTATGTTACCACGTGCTGGAGGTCACTTGCACAGGCCGCGAGAGCACCCGCCACGCGGCCACCACGGCCTCCCTGTCCGGCGGGGAGCGCTCCTACAGCACGGTCGCCTTCATCATGGCGCTGTGGGCCTGTGTGGAGCTGCCTTTCTACTTCCTGGACGAGTTTGATGTGTTTATGGTATGTTACCACGTGCTGGAGGTCACTTGCACAGGCCGCGAGAGCACCCGCCACGCGGCCACCACGGCCTCCCTGTCCGGCGGGGAGCGCTCCTACAGCACGGTCGCCTTCATCATGGCGCTGTGGGCCTGTGTGGAGCTGCCTTTCTACTTCCTCGACGAGTTTGACGTGTTTATGGTATGTAGAAAAATAGTTACACTCTAGACCTCAGGCCCCGTAGACAACATGCCAATCGCTTACGCTCCGTAGCGAACGAAACGCAACTGTCACTGTCGCAGTACTATGGAAGAGTGGTAGAAACACACAAAGCGATTCGATGGCGATGCGCAAGCGATCGGCACCTTGGCTAGGCCGCCTGTTTATTTACCGCAAACTCTTGATTTTATAACCAGATACGAAAAAGATATTCCTATTGCCCCGATGTGTCCGACAGATATATAATTTGTAAAAAATTTGTACATCAGCAGAATGTTTGGGTAGTAAATAAAATTCGTCAAATGAACTGACATTTTAGTATCTACTACTTAAAAAAATATGAGTTGAAAGTTTTTAGATTTTAATTTAGAAACGTTCTGATCGACTACCATAGAACTAGGCACAGGTAAAAAAACACTCCATGGTCGGTACTCGGTAGAGCGATCGGACCCGTGTTCCGAGGTTGCATATTTGAGTCTTGCTCGATGCGGTCAATTTTTCAATTTTCCTTTTAACCTATCGAATCCCACGATATGACGTCACCATAAGCGTTCTGGCTCATATATGAGCCGTGGGAGCTGACAGATTAATCTAAAATGTAGTATTATTATGTCAGGACAACGTGAACCGGCAGCGGGTGATGAACATCCTGCTGAACCACGCGCTCAAGAACCCCTCGCGGCAGTTCGTGTTCCTCACGCCGCAGGACGCCTCGTCCGTCAAGTCGGGCCCGCAGATCAGCATACATGTGTACGTACTACGTAGACCCTTCATGGACCCATTTAAAAAAACCTACTGACAGCATGACAACATGCCAAAACGCAACAAAGCGAATCGACGGCAAAGCGCAAGCGATTGTCACCTTGGCTAGGCCGCCAGTTGAGAAATGCGACTTGTTTTATAATTTTCCATTTAACTTATATTTTTTGTTTCAGGATGGCGGACCCGCGACCATAAGAGTTGCCATAGTTTAAGAATTTATGATTATGATAGAGTTGATTACTGTTGTGTTTAATTAGAATGTTATTTTATTGTGTACGTGTAAAACACGCTGTTAAGACAGAAGTTTGGATCTGTCAAATAGTATTTGTACACTTCCATAAAAAGTCGCCTTTAACCTTTTCGACGCCGTGTCAAACACAACTGTCCCAAGACGCCACGTCACCGAAGTGTCAAAACTGAAATTGAACTTTATGCATATGCACGTAGGTCCATGTTGATCTGTGGCCTGTGACGGATTAATAAGTCTTCTATGTTGGACCTGCGGCGTCCAAAAGGTTAAAGATACGTTTTTCTAGTGTATAAAGGGCTATTTACATGACACGAGTTACTTGTAAGATTTTGGTGATACCAATGGCATTTTATGGAGCACTGCCTTTAACTTTTTCAGTCTGATTTTGATATTATATTGTTTACAATGTGACCAAGGTCTGTTTTATTTTTTTACCCATGCAAGAATAAATTATTAACTATCATCATCATCATATCAGCCTTTTATCGCCCACTGCTGAACATAGGCCTCTCTTCGAGTACGCCACTTATCCCGATCCTGAGCATGGGAGCAAGCATGGCTAAACTCCGTTATTATATCCGAGATATTAAAATAACAGCGTGATTTGTCAATAAATTAGTCAATTAAACTCTGATTAGGGACATAAAAGCAAAGCTCAGTAAAAAATTATTACGGGACAATCTCACACAAATCGATTTAACCCCACGTAAGATCAATAAGGCTTGTGTTGCGTTGCGGGTACAAAACTAATATATATGTGTCTATCAATACTTATACACATATAAGACATCCATACCTCAGGAACGAATATCTGTGATAACTACATGCCCTTACCAGGATTCGAACCCGGACTGTTTCGTAGCCGGATCACTATTACAGACTAGGCTAGGGGGTAGGGGGCCGTTAAAGGAAAAGCCTCGGAAGCTTAAAACAACGCAATAAAACACGAGTTATCTTCAACACCATTTAATTTAATACTAGACCTGGACATCACACCGTACACGCAGTGAAGATGAATGCATGGCTATTGCACAGTGAGATACACTTCCGGCTCCGTGTCGCGTGTCGTTTATCGATGCCGATAAAGTTTATCACATGACAAGTCAGAGGTTCAGACCAGCTATCATGGTCGCATTTTTATCACCTATCATGCCATGCACTTACATATTTGTTAAAACGTGACAGCCATGGTGACAAATGATAAAGAGTCGGCCATCTTAGCCCTACAGAATTAGAGTAGACTGACTTACTTGCACGTATTTCATGAGATACCGTTACGGTATATACTTATACTTTTCATATAATATTTTAATAAAAAAACCCCTGGATAAAATATCAAACTTATCAATTAACTCTAATTCTGAAAATCTGGATACAAATGAAAGATAATACTTTCATACTCAGAGTCCGTCTAAAGCGCTTCACACACCTTACTTATAACTGACAACAGGGACACAGCTATAAGTTAGACACGGTAAAGATATCTACATCTCACTTCTACGTATTGCTGCGTCCCTCCCTGTCCTCAGTTACTGAATTAAGTACGTGAAACACTTAAGATAATTCTGCACAGACTTGCAAGCGACAGCAGTGTGAAAGTACCACCACAAATATAAAATTCCTTTAAAAACAGTTGTATTTTTTTCTACGACAACCTGATGTTTACAGTGGGGCTGTTACACTTTAACACTGACAAGTTTGCGCTGAACTAGCTAGATAAATTCTAGTTGTAGTTAAGTGCGAAAGTGACAAGATATTTTATCGCCATCGAACGACACGCGTCCACCATAAGCCCTCTGAATGTCAATGAGATCACATGCACCTCAGACAGGAATACAATTTTAAAAGTTGCTAAGTTTGGTATTCCACCTGTCCAATTTCTTGGTCCAATGTGCATTGAGTCTCACTCTCTTATTAAGCAAAATGTGAGACGCAAATACACGTAGGTCCAAGATATTGGACAGATGGAATACCATCCTAACGTCAGCTCCAAATTCATTCCCACTTAAGTCCATTGAACCTTGTACAGTCAGTACAAAAACATTTTCTGCTAACTTTCCCTAACGCAATGACGCCCGTAATTTTTATTAGTTTTTTCTATACATTTTTATTTCAATATACTTACATATTCAGGGAAAATACTTACATCTAAGTTCACTTAAATCTATACGGGGTCGTTGACATTTTGTCTGTACTTCTGTCAGTCTAAAATTATAAATGATCAAAAAACTTCAGTGCAAATCAATTTGAAACCGACCATATGTACTATCATTAGTTTTTTTTATATTAGTTTCAAATAAATTGATATAAAAATAGCTTAAATCTAAAAGCGCACTATTTACTGCTAGGAATACAATTAAATTATTCTGATATAAAGTAACAAATCTATCCAAGTCTTATTTAAAGGCCAGTGCCTTGAGTAAGCGTATTCGTTGGACTAACTACGATCAACTATTCTAAAACATGAAAAATACCCGCCTATTTCAATTACATTATATAATACATTCAGAACTGAATTTACCACTAGTCTCGTTTACACGCGGCGAGTACTGGTACCCGTCAACTCGGTCGAGCACTCGTCAAGTGTAAATGGAGCATAATAATTTTCACAAATTCGTAGAGCTTTTATTCGAAATTTTAATTGCATTTTAGTCCAAAAGGCGAGGGCACAGTTTAAAAAAAAAAAGACAAATAGGAAATAATTTGGATATTTTACCAAACATAAAGAGAATATTACGGACACGCCTTGGCCCTCTTAATTAGGGTAAACGTGTTACGAGGTTGCGAAAGTTATTAAATGTAATAGTGAAAAGATATTCGTCTCAAACCAGTCCACATTTATGGCTATATTATTATGACAGTTAATGTAAACAGTGCAAGTCTCTCTCTAGGATTTTGTCGTAACGTAGAAAAAAAAAGCTATCGTGAAACTGCTAATTTTAATGCACGGTCTATATGTAAATTGTCAATAAAAAGTTTTGCTAATTGGTCATAGGAATGAATAAATATTTGCAAGGACTGGTTTGCTTTCACTGGATGTCACTTTACGTTTTTGCTTATTTTTTGTTAAAAGTTAGTAAAGTTGACGTTAGGGTACATCCAAACAATTCTATATATTTTCTTTTAAATTAATCCGAACGTTCCCTAACCATTTATATAGACAGTATGCACTAATTTGTCGCTGCCCAGTACAAATATACTTAGATCTCGATTGGCGATTGGCAAACAATTACATGTAGGTTAAGTAGAATCAGTCAAACTGGTTGGATTATAAATAAACAACCCAACCGATAGCACGCATCCAATAATTTTATGGCGCGTTTACACAGGTCCACTTGCCTAACTTGCCATAGAAAAGGTAAGTTGACCCGTGTGAATGCGCCTTTAGTGTAAACCGCTCGCCAATCGGTTGCAGTCTTTGGTTAAATCGTGGGCTTAACTACTGTTAACTACCAATATTTCAATTTTTCTAACAAATCTTATGCGACAGAGCCGCGTCAGTCGAGTGCACTACTAGAAATAAATTAGAAGAAAGAATCAAACTATTTACAAAATAAACCAATCGTTAGATTAAAATAATGAAAAGATCCTTACATATTCAATTTGATTTGAATAAGTGATTGCATTTGAAAACTAAAAGTACTAAAACTATCTGCATTACAAAAAAATATTCGATACATTTTTGATTAGCTAAGCGCTTTCCTTGCCAAATATTTTTGATTGAAAATGATTGTTGCAATGCATTTATGTATATACACTTATTATAACGAAATTCACTCACACAACATTAAAGTACCCTCTACTTTGACATTCATTCTACTTGCACGAAAATTTGAACTTACGAAACGCTACTTAAGTACGATTCACACTGAGCTTAGTTCTGCTTTAGGTGCAAATCATACTTAAGATTTCTATTGTTGATATTATCTTAGGTTTTTTTATAATATTTTTTACATAAGGTATGCAAAATGCTGGAATGTTTAAATGTATAAACACTGTTACGTTAGCAGCACTGCCAACTGATTTACAAAATAGAATAAGCTATTTATATTAGGAACAATATTAGAATATCTCATTACTTATAATTTTATCGATGGTTAAATCAAAATATTGATTATTCGTAAGCGGAGTCAAGAGATAGGAGAACTTCGTACAGATTTTCATAACCCATTTTTATTGCTCTATGCTATAATGCACAGCAATGCAAGCCCTGTGTTCTGTTTTAGTCATAGTCACGAGAATCATTGACAACAGAGGACGAAAACATAGCATTCTAAAACAGAACTGGACAATCCAAACAGACATTATTTAACCAGTTTATGTGCCTTTGTTAAATGTGTAACTACTGTTCTGTATAGTGTAAAAATAGTCACATTTTAAGGTTTGGTATAGTGGTCACACAAGGTAGTTCTAAGTCATAGCTTAAGATATTTGGGCACTTTATAACTTAAAAAGTTATTAAGACTAGGCGTGTTCAGATATTCTCTGACACTTTCCTTGCAGGATAATTATGTTGACATATGTACAGTTGTCATCAGATATATAGGAGCGGCCAAGGTGCTCGAAAATATCTGAACACGCCTCTATTGTCAAGGCGTTAGAGTGCGTGTTCAGATTTCGTGAACACCTTGATCGCTCAGATATATCTGATGGCGACTGTACCCAATAACATTAGAAGTGTTAGCTTCATGCATCACACAGCTTGTTAAGAAGCGTATTTGTATCACGAGATAGTAATATTTATTCAAAATTCCTTCACGAATGATAACCAGGAAAAGGATTCCTACAAAATACGCTGTTAGTAAGCTGGCTAACACATTAATACAGTTAGTCGTCATGCAAAAAATGGAGTTATTTTTCAACATATGATATAGTTATTGGTATATTTAGGTTAGCTAAGGTCCATTTCTTAGTACATAAGTTCTTGTCTTGTTGTCAATTAAGCTCTTGGTATATAGGGTCATTGCGCTAGTTTTCGTCCACTTGATAGATTCTCAAATAATAAATTTGATTTTTAACTTTCTACTTCCGAAATATCATTTTTAAGGATTGCAATACGTACAAATTTGTGCAGCAATGTAGGTTTATATTCAAATTTCCTCAAGTGGACGAAAACTAGAGCTGGACGAAAACTAACGCACCTACCCTACATATAGGTGGTTGCTGTAAGTCAAAATCAGCGCTAAAAATGGGGGCGCTGTTTACTTTAATGTGTTTTATAGAGTCCGTCTACGCCAAGTGCTACGTCAGGTATGGCGTGGCCATACATTTCCAGAAGACGGACTAATTTTTAGTCGCGTTCACATTTACCGAAAGGTTCATGGTACATTATACAAACTAGCTAAAAGCTAGAGGTCAATTCAGACAAAGCTAACGAATAAGTTCCCTAATGTCGATACGACATAAAAATACGTAATAATGCTTACGCAGTCACAAAAGCAGTTACCGATGTAGTGCATAATTATTTTCCATCGTATTTTCACGGAAACGTACGAACGTGTCTTGCTATTTCACTCAGTCTTGGTACAAAAAGTACTGAGGTTGACTGAAGTAGCTTGACAAATACGAACATTTCCGAGAAAATACGATGGAAAACAATTATGCACTACATCTGTACCTAAAGTCCATTTCATACGGATCTTAAAATGTAATAACAAAAACAAGAGACTGTCGTTTGAATGACATGATATGTGACGTTCTACGGGTAAAGGTACCTAATGGCGGTTGACGCTTACGTCACGTAGCACCACAGCGTAATCGCCACCATACAAAAGGTACCTTCATTCCTGGAAGATACAAAAATTACCTCATTGGTCTAAAGTCTAAACTGAAAGACCGCGTCACTATTTTATTTATTTATACTAGATCAGTATGGAATAAACTATAATGTGGTATTGAAAACGGTTCTCTAAAATTCTGCTAAACTACCAATGAAACGACATAACAAAATTGTCAACAATAACATTTACAAACAATCTCACTTGTGTACTGTTTTGTGAGTTACGACCTGAGGTACTGTAGGAGTTATCTACTAAAATACTATTATAATTGAATATTTGTGAATCGATTTATTCTTCTATTTAGATTTTCCAGTAAAGCTAAGCAAACCAAAGGTTGCGAATTTACGACTTATTCTAGAATTCTAGATCAATAGTGTTTTCGCTAAGAGATTTTATACGTTTAGTCTCAGCCTTTAGCTTGTTTACTTTTAATTGAACACCTAAACTAAAAAATATTTATATACGATACGGAATTGATACGCAATTTTTACTATTTAGAGTTAAGGTGCAGACAAACTGAGCCCACGTACGCAACGTATGCGTTGCGTTATGAAATTTGAACCCTAAAATTTCTAGGATTGGAAACATACCTGTCATATGCAACCCAACGTTAGAATAGTTTCCACGCATGTAATTTCAGGGTTTAGATTGTCTGAACGCAATGCATACGTTGCAAACGCGGGCTCACTATGTCCTTACCTTTAAAAATGCACACAGCTTTAGTATTTTCTATGAGACCTATTTCACCATGGGGACTGACAACTCCCTGTTCATTTCTGGGTTGATAAATAACGATAGCGTCAATCCTTGTCACTTGCAGGACCGGCAACGTATGGCAAATTGTCACTGGTGACAATCGTCATCTTGGTGAAACGAGGGCTCGAAATCTAGCTCAAAATTGTTAAACCTAAATACCTCAGCAAAGTACACAAGTGAAAGTATCCTATTCGTCAGCACGCAGCCGCACGTCGGGCCGGCCGGAGGGGGTCTTGCTGGGCGGCGGGGGGCTCTTCTGGTCGGACTGCGGGGGCGTGGGGGGGAACACGTCGGCGGGGAGGGGGAGGGGGAGGGGATGCTGCGCGGAGGCGGGGGGCTCGTCGGCGGGCTCGTGGATCACTTTGTCCTGAAATGAAGAGGGGTAAGGTTTAATTGCTGCCCGCGAGATAAACTGCTCCTCTTTTTCTAACTGTATTAATTAGAAAGGGACGAGCTGTAGCGATGTACTCATGGCGATCCTACTGAGCGAGTTAAAAATGCACGGAATAAGATGGATTTATAATAAGAGATAAATTCTGAATATTAGTATACATTTGAATTGAATTAAAAGTAAAGAATTAAATTTGACCGCCTTCTAATCTATTGATGAGCTGCAAAGTACTTCCTTGGCTGTAACACGCCTCACATGAGGTACTCACAAACATGTCGAGCGTGACGTTGTGCGACTGTATGCGATGGCTCTCGTCCACGTCGAGGTCGGGACACGAGGTGGCCGTAACACGCCTCACGTGAGGTACTCACAAACATGTCGAGCGTGACGTTGTGCGACTGTATGCGATGGCTCTCGTCCACGTCGAGGTCGGGACACGAGGTGGCCGTAACACGCCTCACGTGAGGTACTCACAAACATGTCGAGCGTGACGTTGTGCGACTGTATGCGATGGCTCTCGTCCACGTCGAGGTCGGGACACGAGGTGGCCGTAACACGCCTCACGTGAGGTACTCACAAACATGTCGAGCGTGACGTTGTGCGACTGTATGCGATGGCTCTCGTCCACGTCGAGGTCGGGACACGAGGTGGCCGTAACACGCCTCACGTGAGGTACTCACAAACATGTCGAGCGTGACGTTGTGCGACTGTATGCGATGGCTCTCGTCCACGTCGAGGTCGGGACACGAGGTGGCCGTAACACGCCTCACGTGAGGTACTCACAAACATGTCGAGCGTGACGTTGTGCGACTGTATGCGATGGCTCTCGTCCACGTCGAGGTCGGGACACGAGGTGGCCGTAACACGCCTCACGTGAGGTACTCACAAACATGTCGAGCGTGACGTTGTGCGACTGTATGCGATGGCTCTCGTCCACGTCGAGGTCGGGACACGAGGTGGCCGTAACACGCCTCACGTGAGGTACTCACAAACATGTCGAGCGTGACGTTGTGCGACTGTATGCGATGGCTCTCGTCCACGTCGAGGTCGGGACACGAGGTGGCCGTAACACGCCTCACGTGAGGTACTCACAAACATGTCGAGCGTGACGTTGTGCGACTGTATGCGATGGCTCTCGTCCACGTTGAGGTCGGGGCAGATGAGGTGGAGGCCGGCGGCGCGCTGCAGGAACTCGCCGTCGCCGCCGCGCACGGCGCTGACGGCGCCCTCGGCCTTCACCACGGCCACGGACGGCGCCAGCCACCGGTAGCAGGGCTCCAGGACTTCCCACGTCCAGCCTGGAATCGGGGGTTTTATGATGTAGTTGGAGACAATCAGTTTATCAGTTTATTTATTGCATCCATGGTAGTTACATTTGGTGTTACGTAGTAAAAGTAAGTTTCACATGAGCCCCGGTAGGGCACAGCAATAGTCTTAAATCTAAAATAATTATGCTAGGTACTGGACAGTGTTAATGAAATAGTTATATAATTTAGGTCCTATAACAATGGTTAGGAGATTGTAATTTAAATTTTAATAGCACAAATTTATTACAATGGCTACAGATAGGATGGTTCTATTTATCATTATTAATAATTATTTAACGATCTCTTTAGTATTTTTCAAACAGCCTGGGTATGGCTGGTGTCATTTCCATACAATTAGTAACCTATAAAGGCAAAATTTCGCAAAATTGTATTATGACAGCTACCCAAGCTATTTGAAATACTTTGACTACAATGGGCTTTGATGTTGATAATTTCTATGAACTCTAAAAAGAAAAAGGTGTATTTAATAGATGGGGACATAAGTTCTAATAGATCATTCATTCATTAAGAACAACCTAGTCAAAAAGTAGCCGAAAACACCTCGCGTGATTTGTGCACAACCCCTAATGTTTATAATAAATCATTTATTTGCTTCAAAAGGGTACAGTTACAGATGTTATCATCCTCCTTATTCAGCTGTTCACAAACAGCATGCAAACAATACGATTAAATTAAGAAAAAAACACTCACCCGACACCCTAATAGCCAGCTCCTTATCGAAGGCGTGCGCGATCGCCGCCGCGGCCACCACACTATACGAGAACTGGTTCACGTCCACATGCAGCACGGCCAGGTCTATCAGCTGTCCGCACACCACGAACTCCAACGAACTGTACTGCGGGAACACGAACGTGTATCCTCTTAAAGCGTTCGCTCCCACATCGGTTTCGCTTATCAATCTCCGCTTTGCGCTCCTTCCTTCGCTGGCTAGCTGCATGTACACATTTAACCAGCTGTTGATAGTGATAGGCGTGATGTTCCAGGATAGTATTTTGAGGATGAGGAGCTCTTCGAGTAGTATTTCGTCGGTGGTGCAGGCGCCGTCGGTGACGTAGGCGAACTCGCCGATTTTCGGTGGGTACACCTCTTCGACTTTTGCGGCGATGAAGAGGCAGGTGATACCTGGAATTTTTGAGGTGCTGTAGTTTGCAGGTGAAGTGGCGTGTGGAGTAATTAAAGGTTTGAAAGCGTGTTTTTAATCTGTATTACCGTATCACTTAAACAGAATTTCCCCCAATCGTAATTAGTAAATCTCAAACAGTGTTATTTTTTTCTGATGGTACTACATATTTGGAATGTGTTGGGAATACAGATAGGATTGGAGTTTTCCAACGGCTGTTATGCGTAGTGGTGTACAAAATACAAAATCGTTTATTTGTCCAACATAGGTATGAATAGTACATAAGTACAGATCTTATAATATTACTGTTGTATCACTATGTTGTGCCGTGAGGCGTACAATTTTTTGTCATTAATGGTGTAACATAACTCCCGTCCTGATTTGTTTGTATGGACTCGTATTTTTTAGCCCGACTGCTTTCTGCTGCGATTCCATACCAGATGTCCAGGTTTCAACATTGAATGCTACAAGTACTCACCAATGAGCTGCAGCCGTCCCTTTGGCACGTCGTCCGTGTTGGAGAGGTACCGGTCCACGTAGTCCACTGTCAGGTGGAATGTTTCCCGGTGCAGTTTGTATACTTCGCACACCTGCACAACAAATACATCAACATTACGTATTATACACTTTGTGAAAAAACATGTGTTTGGGAAAATTGTGGTTAGATCTAAGTTGTAAATTCAGTATCAAAATTAATAGATATTGATGGCCAAATACATCGTTCACGAACGAACGCATGCCATCATTAAATGCGTGTTACACTGAATAACCTGTATCCTGGAAAAAATAGTTAAGACTAGACTATTTCGGTACACCAATGAAATCACTATTTTTTTTTTTGCTAGAACCTATTCAGTGCGTATTATGGAAAAACAACAATTAGGCCTACGATCCTATGTGGTTTGTGTCATCAATAATTTGTACAAAGAATAATCAAAGCACAGGTGGTTAAGGAATTCATTATTTATGTGTGTAGTTTGCGCAATTTGCACATACCTATGCTTAAAGATTCAGATATGTGTGAGAACTAACCTAAGTCCTAACCAATTCAACACATCTATCAAATACCGCCATGTAAGGACACTCGTATGCGAGTTCTCGTACCGTCTAAGTGGGCCTTAAATCACACTGACGTTTGGTAAGATAAGATAGCCTAGGATTTTCTAATGTTTAATGATATAGGAGGCAAACGAGCAGACGGATCACCTGATGGTAAACGATTACCGCTGCCCATGGACACCCGCAACACCAGAGGGGTTGTAAGTGCGTTTCTACTTTGATTTCATAAATAGCCGTTAAATTGGGTTCCAACATCACATGAGGGAGACATATTATTTGTCCAAGCACCTGGCGGCCGAACCAAAACGACAACCGTAAATCGACTATATCGCCAAGCGAAAAGAAAAAATGTATCGGGACAAATGCTACGAAAAGTCACGCGACTTTTTCCAATTCTCCGTGCATCATTCAAAGATTGATATCAACAATTAATGGCAACGTTCTTAACATACCACGATTCGTCTAATCGTTTGCCTCGTTTGGACAACTTGGGCCATTTTATTTAAAGTTGTCCCCTACACTTTTTTTTTCAAATTGGGGTTTTTTTATGTTATTTCTACTCAGAAACATAGCTCTTTTGATCCTAATAGGAGAAAAAGTGTCCCAAAATTTCCATACATTTTTCGATCTTTCCAATCCATGACCACCATACAAAGTCTATGAAAAATGGTAACGGAATAGGAAAAAACCTTGGGACACTTTTTTTCTGCAATTAGGATAGTAAGAGCTCGTGATTCTGAGTAGAAATAACATAAAAATTCACAAATTAAAAAAAAAGTGTAGGGGACAACTTTAAATAAAATGGCCCACGTACCCCTTGTAACGTAGGTGGTTTTGTACAAAGTTGTCCACATAAAATGCAAGACACATGGTCGCCATAACCGTACGTTAACGATGTCCCATTGATAACGCACTTAACACTTATCTAGTCAAGTACGCGATCCTTATACCTAGGTTTACGTTACGTATGACCTACCTACGTCGCGCTAGCATAGATTTACGTTGCGACCTACATGGCCCGATAAGCGGGAATGTTTCTAATCACCTGGGCATGTGTACTTTCCCGCTTTCACTAGCTAATACAATGAAATTGCAATGTATTGCAATACAGCTATAATCGTCAACTTAAACTGCAGTTCGAAAGCTTTGAAATTGAAATGCTGAACCTAGTTCAAGAAAGATCCTACAAAAAATAACTTTAGTGATAGTTTGTAAATAATTTATTTTTGTAAACAAAAACCGGCCAAGTGCGAGTCGGACTTTACTCGGAGGGTTACGTACCATTACACAAAAAACGGCAAAAGAACGTTTGTTGTATGGGAGCCCCACTTAAATATTTATTTTATTGTTTTTTAGTATTTGTTATTATTATTATAGCGGCAGCAGAAATACATCATCTGTGAAAAATTCAACTGTCTAGCCATCACGGTTAATGACATACAGCCTGGTGATAGACAGACAGAGGAGCATTAGTAATAGGGTCCCGTTTTTACCCTTCGGGTACGGAACCCTAAAAACTGAAACACCTGTGACAGGAATCGAATCGGAATCCCCACGTATTATTAATTCGCATTACATAATGCCAACATAGCGGTACTGTGAGGCCGACTGAGGCCCCGCTGCAGGCGAGCCGTCCGCACTGTTGACTGACAGTTCTTAAACCTTTTTCCAAAGACATAAGATCCACAAATGGTCATGAATTAATGTTGCTATTAGTACGCCGCAAAAACTAGTCTCGCCCAAAAGTGCCACTTTCAAAGGTCGTTTTTTGTGCAGTGAATCTTCAGGATTATGAGTGCTCACAGAAATGACGTAATGTAAGAGATGAATTAAAAGTATTCCGAAAGCGGCATTCGCGCTTAACATTGGGATCTTGATTTGATAATTGTTTGACATTATTGGGACTCAAACAGATGTCATATACTTCAGTTTATAATTTATTTATAGTAGTGTGACTACTTAAAAAACACAAATCAAAATATTTAATAAAATAATTTGATTTGTTCCCAAAGTTCTGTATTATTAGTGCTCATTTAGACGGCGCGCGAAACGTGAGGTTACGTCAATTCAGCCGACCGATCTAATAACGCAATGTAATGAAACTCGCATCTCGCATGCGAGTTCTCGTACCGTCTAAATGAGCCCTTATTCAGTATAATAATTATGTTTGGTTCGGGCAAAATGGTTTTGACATTCCCTTGGCTATGTCGACTACCATAAAAATAATGTATTATAAACATGCTTATGTTCGTAAACAAAATCAGCTGTTTTGGTATGTTACATTACTTTCATTATCATAAGAGACTTCCCTTTAAAGTTTAAGGAAATTCACGACTGAGTATATCTAGCAGGAAAGTCTGAAGGTCATAAATGTCAGAATCGTGTTAAAGACAGAATTGAGGCAACACTAATCATCAATAATATTTTTTTTAAAGGAGTTTACAAACGTTTTTACTAAAGCTTTCATAAAACAGATATCTAGTCCAGTAGTTTGTAGCTCTTAAATAAAATTAGGCTTACAAATTCCTTAAATCTAACTTACATAGTCAGCTCAATTTCAAAAAAATCTAAATTTTGAAAGCCTTTATCTCGGAAACTGTTCAATCTATAGAGACAGTTTTAATCTCGTATTGTAGCAAAGGGTATAGCCGGGTAAGCATGGCCAAACTGCCCTTAGCGAAAAAAACAATTTCCTTTTACTGGATTATTAACCTATGTATATGTAGTGCTTTCACCAAATATTAAGCCTCAAATGCTTCAGATTTAAAAAAAAATGCAAAAAAAGAAAAATAATTTTTATGTTATTACAGCCAAAGTATTAATCCGATTTCTTTGTAATTTGGGTATGTTGTATATACAATTAAGGTCGCTTTCTGAAAATAATAATATTGAATTATCTCTTAAAATAATAGTAAAAAATTGAGATGAAAATTTTCAGAAAAATAAAAAAAATACATGCGAGATAGCGACAGTTATCAAATTTACATATTTCATGTAGAATTTAATAATGTTTAACATATATTTTTTTCAAAAATTAAAATCGGGATTAACAGTGTTAAAAACTCGAATTTGTAACATCCCATACGTTATACTAGAATAGTTATTTGTACAACAAGTGATCAAAGTTTGATATTTCTTCGAGTGCTTATTTTGAGTCCCGTGCAAGCGAAAGATTCTATAATAGATTCACGAGCGTAGCGAGTGAATCTAATTTAGAATCTTGAGCGTAGTAAGGGACTCAAAAGCGCACGAGATGTAAATAACTTTGATCTCGTGTAGTACACAACATTTTTCACCTCAGCACAGTGAGAACATACCTATTAGACAACTTGAAAAATGTAATCCTTGTTCATCACTTAATACCTGCACTCATGTTTTCTTAAGATATACAAACAATTAAGTTTAATTACCGCAATGGAACACAAAAACAAAACGTAATAATAAATTCCATTAAAATAATATAGAAATAACAAACATTAACTGACACTTCAAACTTTTTTTTGTAAAAAAAATCTTTGTAAGATACGGTCCGAATTGCGGATACGTACTATTTGTCAACTATGGTAGAAATTCTTAAAAGTAAAATAATTAATTTTGCGTGATGATCTGCGTATTTTTTGAGTTCGTTATTTTAATTGTACAATAAAATACCTAAAATATAGTATTTTATCAGTTTTTATCAAATCTTAAACTTTATTTTTATTTATTAATTATTAAGAATTCATACTCGTACGTGGTTTGGAACGATGCGGTCTGAAGTTTTTCGGGGGTCTATTATAAACCGTGAATATACTGTTGAATGTCGTTTTAACTTTTTTTTGTCTGTTTCTTTTTGCTAACAGTGTGAAAGGGACAGAGATAATAGAACCCAAGTATTTCGAAGTTTTATTAGACCCCGCATGTTGAAATGACATTTGACTATAAAGGTCACTTGAATGTCATTTTGTCTCACTCAGTGAGCAAAATCGCATTTTGCTCACTGTTTTTAAGAATCAAAGTACCCTTGTTCGAGCTGCTGAGGTGAAAAGTTATATTCCCAACGCAATTTGAATTTAGAACGCGACTTATTTTGCTGAGCGCGGACCTTAAACTCCGTGGCTGTATGCGGCTAGGGCGAACGGCATTCAGAGATTTAAAAAAAAAAGCTCGGGAACAGGAAAATAGGCACGAATTTTATACAGAGCGTTAACGATTGTAAAATGTCTGTTCCTTTGATGAATAAAATACGTCACATTCTAAACTCAAATTCGTAAAGACTGCGTTCACAATATACTTCATTCGTTTATGACTACTTAGCTTTGCTTGTATGAAGAGAGAGTATTATGGGATGTTACAAATTCGAGTTTTTCACACTGTTAATCCCGATTTTAATTTTTGAAAAAAATATATGTTAAACATTATTAAATTCTACATAAAATATGTAAAATTGATAACTGTCGCTATCTCGCACGTATTTTTTTTATTTTTCTGAAAATTTTCATCTCAATTTTTTACTATTATTTTAAGAGATAATTCAATATATTTTTTTTCAAAAAGGGACCTTAATTATATATACAACATACACAAATTACAAAGAAATCGGATTAGTACTTTGGCGGTAATAAAATAAAAATGATTTTTCTTTTTTTGCATTTTTTTTTAATCTGAAGCATTTGAGGCTTAATATTTGGTGAAAGCACTACTTATATATAGGTTAATAATCCAGTAAAAGGAAATTGTTTTTTCCCTAAGGGTAGTTTGGCCATGCTTACCCGGCTATACCCTTTAGTCTTCTTTAAAAACGTCTAAGGAAGATACATCAAAAACTAGTCCTTTAGGGTTATAATTGCCCAAATCTAAAAGAAAACCGAAATTTTCGCGGTTTTTGACAAAGTTGCGTTTGGCGCTCGAGGTCACAAACTTGGATTATTCATTGGGCCAACATCATAAATAAGTCTGCAAAAAATCAGAACTAACGGATTTGACGCAAGCGCTAAATGTTTAAATTTACTGTATTAATAAGTAGAGCAAGTATTTTCTCTAAGATGATGTTTTTTTTACCGTAGTCATGTAGGACATTTTTATGCAGAATGTAATAAGCTTTAATGTTGCCTTACGTCATATTATCATAGAATACGTAGATTCAGATTAAAAGGCGATGTTTGATTGCAGTCCGCATTCTTCATATGAATCTCAAAAACACGACGTTGAATTGCATATTTTAACAATAGTTTTTGCGAATCTCAAGATCGCTTTACACTACGGAGGATAATTTGCAAATCGTTAGCAAATTAAGAAAGTTATCGTAGCACGCGTCCTTTAGCACAGATTATTATTGTTAATAAAGTTTATTTATATTTTTTGTCTAGCGGGCGCCATGCGGGGTCATTACCATAATAACGGCTTACACACATGGTCGGAGGCTCGTCCTCTAGGCTCGATCGATTCTAGCGGAAGGGGGCGATTACAACTTACAAATGAATGCCCATTTCTTTTTCTGCCCTCCGTTCGGGAAGCGTCAACTTTCGGCCCGCTGCGTCAAACCAAGTAGCCGCTTTCCGGCTCCGTCGAGCAGAAAAGTAGGATACACACTTCGGCCAGTAAATAAGAAAGCCTCAGACATTCCTTACTTTACTGCCCTAGATATGGAATATAGTATTTCATTCGTCTTATGAGATCTGTCGACCGTATATTGCACGTGTATAAGTACACATAATAATATGCGAGATGCTCTTGTTAAAACATTTCAATGACGTTTTTTTGAGTCTAAATGCCGGGACACTAGTTCTAGGTGCATTTACCTATGGTTTATCTGAATGCAACCTCATGTAGGTACATTTAAAGTTTGTAGAATTTAGAACACTTAAACTAGTAGTTCTGTTAGCTGATCTCACTAACCCCCATGGCTCCGCCATTTAAAAAACGGGATCGGCAAAAAAGCTATATTATTGAACCTCCACCCCTAGCACATGATATGCGCGACAGTATCTCGCGGCGAGATAGACTACCCGTCTTTTTCTAACTGTGTTAATAAAAGAGGGACGGGTAGTCTATCTCGCCGCGAGAATCGCGAGATACTGTCGCGCCATTCATGTGCTAGCCCGGCTGCTCACAAAATTTCAGTGGAATCGGTTGAGAATAAGAGACCTATAGAGGACAACATTTGGACATACCGAAGCCGAAACGGAGACCTTCGTTTTCGACAGAGATTTTCGATTTTTTTTAAACATATTTTACTCAAGACCAATGTACAAAATGTACCCGTTATATGTAAATGTATATTGTTTAATTTTAATATATTATTTACTGTAACCATGTGGTGTCTAGTGTCTACCGCGTAACGTGACTCATATCCGTAATAACACGAATAACAGCGATACACAGCTGTGTGATGGACGCGGCTATCGACGCGATAAAATGGTACACTAATCGTCACTTTTCGACAACACTAGATAATAATAAAGAGAAGCTTTTACCTGTAAACATCACGTCAATAATCGCGTCCATCATACGCCAGCAAGTTGACCTTGACATTAAAGGAAAGTTATAATATAACCTGACATAGTATAGTGCATCACATTCGAGTTTAATTTCCCAAACAAAACGATCAGAAATAGGTACACATCTCTCAATCAACATAACATTATCCAATCCCACATAAACATGTAAACTCCTTTTTTTAACTTAAAAACCAATCGTAGTTAATTTGCAAAATTATATCAGGTTTTCATAAGCGATAACAAATGACGTTCGTTATAAAAACGTTGTAATAATGGTGGCCGAAACGCGGAGGTTCTGAAAAGGTTAACGTACCGCGCAAAAAAGGGGTCAACGGCCCCAATATCGCAGTCCCGATGCTGGTGTTAATTTTTATTTAGGAATTAGTCTCAAGAATTTGAAGTGGCCAGTTATGTCATGAATTCATTGTGAAAGGTTATGAATTAATGACAAATTATAAGTGTACTAACATAGCTTTGCTTTTGTTTTTATATATAAGGCAGGCCTGAATAACGGGGCCAATCTTGCCATTTTGACTTAGTAAATTTATTTCAGAATATCTTTCTAACTTATAAAATATAATTATAACATATAAAAATATATTGATTGATTTACGGGTTACGTAAAAATGTATTTCAATTATTCTCATGTTAAAATTATTTTACAGCGAGTCACTCACGCATTACCTATTGACTTAATAATACGTGAGTGACCTGTTTTAAAACCATTTTAAAATGTTTGAGTCTCACGGGAGTTTTAGTGAAATAATTCTAAATGATTTATGTATTTTCTTTAAAAAGCATTCGAGTCAGCTTAAAAAAAATATATCCTATTACAACAAAAAAAGATATAAACGTAACAAAAGACAGACAAAATTTTCAAGTAAACGTTGAAATTTGCAACTTACCTCAATTATTCGTGTCACTGGATGCAGCGTGAAAACATCAATTTATACATTAATACCTACTTTAAAATAACATCAACAGCTGAATTACTAACAAGTCAGCAGAATTCAGAGATTAAAGTGCTTTTGATTAAAATTAAGTAGAACAATAACGTTATGCAAATAATCCGAAGTGCTAATGTTGACACTGTTAACTGACAATACGTATTCCAACCTTATTGCGAAGACATAAGACGCATAAATGGTCAATTAAGATGTAATCGTTTGGTCGATATAATTATAATAAGAAAGTCAGCTGTTTAACGGAATCTTCATTCGACGTGATTATTTCTTCAGTTTATTGGGTATATATGGTAATATTGGTAATCTGAAATAAAATCGTAACGGACGAGACGAGACATGTTACGAGCATGCTATCATAAAGCATCCCCAAAGGATCTCCACAACGAACTGTCGTGCGCTACTCTCATCCAACGATCTTCTGCTATCTCAGATCGGCTCTCAAACGTGTTGAGGGCATTTGTTGAAAGAACCTATATCCTAGGGGACCTAGGTTACCACTCACCTCATTAAGCCAGTCAGGCAGTAACGCTCGCATTCTAGGCTGCAAGTTGGGATGGTTGTCGAACATACTGGGGTTTTACCTCAAGTTCCTCATGCTGGATGCGTCGCGCTCGCACATGCCCTTCCATACATCGCTTTAAATTCCAAGATGGCAGCCATACTCGAAGGTTGCCATGGGAATAGTTTTTAGGGTTTTCGGGGAATATTTTAAATGACTATGATACAAGTACAAGCGTCTTCATAGGGCCTCATCCAACGATCTTTTGATATCTTAAATCGTAGCTCAACCTTGACAAAAGCTTTGTGCTGCAAGAACCTATTACCTAGGGACCCTAGGGTACCACTCACCTCATTAAGCCAGTCAAGTAATATGGCTCGCATTCTAGGCTGCAAGTTGGGATGGTTGTCGAACATGCTGGGGTTCTTCCTCATGCTGGATCTGGCGTCGCACTCGCACATTCCCTTCCAGACATCGCTGGGGTCCGCCCAGGAGAGCCCGGGGAGGGGGCACTTGCGTTTGGGGAGGGGGTATTCCAGCTTGCTTGTACTGTGGGGAGAGTGGGTATTAGTAGGAGAGTTATGACTAAACTAGTAACAATACACGATTCTTAATATAATAAGATCATAACACTAAACAACAGGCGGTCTTGTCGCTAAACAGTGATCCCTTCCTGGCAACCTTCCACTTATGTTGCTATGTTGCTGTTCGAATCACACAATAGATAAGTAAGGTGCATAAAATAAATTGCTATCGTAATATGATTTGGTATCAACAAACATGGTACCAATTATACCAAAACTAAAACTGCAATGTCTTCAATGCAATCTAAGCTATCTATAGGAACAGTCAGTAGCAGAAGTTGCTAAGCGGGCGAGGTGTTCCAAATTACCCCGACGCGCTCTTATTTCTCTTAACAATAAAGTCGCGTCATCATTTTGAACACCTCGGCCGTTTGGCAACTATTGCTGCTGACTGTACATGAAAATATTGTCAGTTAAGATTATGAAACCCTGATAGGTACCCGGTAGGTAGGTAGGTAGGTGAACTTTTTGTAAGTAAACTTAGTAGACTGTCTATATTTTTTTTAGATGCAAGGCAATTTAACAAATAAATAAAAACGGGTCACTCACGCTATTTATAAAATGTATTGGCCTCGTGACTTGAATGACCCGAATATTTCCGAATCTCGGTGGATTTTTATAAATAATTCTATGTTTTAATAAACACTGCCTTCGACGTTATTAAAACGACCTCAATTCAGGTGTTCATGCCAACTAGAAAAACTAAAACTAGGTCACAAAAGAAAGATGAAAGAACATTTAGCCTGGTACTATCCCTATCGCTCGCGCGTAGTTATCCCATGATGACGGCGGCGGTCAATAACACAACTTCGACTCGTTCTAATTTCTTTGTATTACAATGTTTAGCAACGAAAACTTGTATCAGACATAGAGTCATAGACATATGTTGCTTGAATACTCATGTCCAATAGGGAGTATTACTGCAATGTTTTGCCACCAGAGTGCAGCACTAGCATCTTTAGTAAACCATAGAGTAACGTATACATACTGTACCTTAAACTGTTTTTTTGACAAGTTTTCAATAACAATTAAATATGACATTGATACATCAAGGCGGTTTGTTTACAAAGGGCCTACCGCGAAATCGAAACTCGGCTAACTGCCTCTTTATCGCTCGAATATGCAAGAGTGATAGAAATGATAGATAACAAAATTTCGACTCTCTCGTTTGAGGTAGACCCTTAGATTGTGACTTATTGTGGGAGTGGCGCCACCTACGCAGAGTTTCGCGTAATATTCCCAATTACATGTCAGAACGTCGTTTTAAAATGAGAGCGTAACTTCGATATTATGGCGGCGATTAAGTTCGTGTGACGAAATGCAACGACATAAGTCTAAGTGTAAGGCCTGAGTGGACGCTCGAAGCGGAGCGTTCGGCGGGGCGTGCAGCGTGGCGTCGGGCTCACAAGTAATTTGAGCAGCGTGCACTAAGGCCGCTCCTATACGTTTGCATTTGTTTAACATGCACGCCGCACGCCCCGTCCCGCTGCACGCCCAACTCGAGCGTCCACTCAGGCCTTACACTAAAGCTCAGTAAAGTATGTTGTTCACCATCGTCAACAGCTGACCCAGATAACGCCTATCAATAAAGACCAGAGCACACCGGCTGCCTGTGCGTAGACGTGCACGTGCGCTAAAATGTTGGAGCCGTGCACGCGCACATCACGCATGCGGTGTGCACAGGCCCTAATTGTGGGTGTTGTAGTAAAACTGTCACAGACAAGTGGGGTAATGGCGCCGTTATCTAAGTAATGCGGCCTAATTACTGCGGGCATGCAAGTTAGGATAGGACTGCGTGTTGGGAAAGCTGTGTTGTAATAGGGTGACCAGATGTTACGATTATTTCCGGACATTCCAATTTTTAGTAATGTCTCTAGACTCTCTCTAGACTATTTTGAAAATCCAATTCTCATTTGCTGCATACGTAAATTACGTCACATCACTTAGGGTGGTAATGCACCTGTCAGGACTGGACTGCAATTTGGAATACCACAAGCGTTTTTGGCGATATACACAACTCAAAAGCCATTGGGTTGATGGCATACAAAGGGTTAATTAGATTCTTACAACCATCACCATCATCAGGTTGCTTTTTTTATAGTAGATCTATCTTTATCCAGGACTACCCACTGTACATCATCTCTTATGAATGTGCTATTTCTACATTAACAGTAATAAATAAAGGTTCACATGAGGTTTTAAAAAAAAACTTCAGCGGAACATTGTGTTGATGTCCGAATTGTAGTGGCTTTCACAAAAAATTAGGAAGTACTATTAAAAGAAAACCCATGGAAATTGAGAGCTGATGTACTGATAGAAATGGACTTAGGGTTTTGAAATTAATCATCACTAATGTAACCATTTGACTGCATATTCACAATGTGATAATTGGTAGGTCGACTGGAAGACATTGCTTTTTAATGATAAGGCCGCCTGTTGTCCACCTCTTGTTTTAACCAGTAATCAGAGACCATTTGCAGAGTCACAAAGTGAGTGTGAAAGTGGAAGGTTTTCTGGAAGAAATTGCTTTTCAATGATAAGACCGCCTTTTGTAGGCATAAGAGGTGTAGAGGTACACCTCAAGTTTTAATTATTGTCTTCTATTATTGAGGCTTACAAGAAGTATTGGTAATGTGACATCTGCTTAGCACCCACGAAATTAATAACAGGTTCAGGCTCTGCAAACCTCTAATTGTAAGTTAAACCCTTTATAAATACCACCCACTCTGATAAAAATGCAAAGCATCAAGAACAAGACACACAAAGAGATCAAAATTATCTTATAGAGTAAAAAAAATCTTACAAGATTCTAGTGATTTTTCAAAGTATTACCTTCCTAAGTTAACTGGCTAAGGTATAGGAAGCCTAACCTGATTGTTCCTTGGTGAAAATTACTGTTTTGAGTGTGTTATGTTTAGGGCCATATTGGGTTTTGGATGCACATAGGGATCAAATTGTAGTCACAAAACACTTGTAAATCAAACGGTTCAAGTGTTTTAGAGATTTGTGCTATTAACCTAAAAGCTTACACAAAAAATAGACAGTGTATTATGTCTAGTTTCTTACCTGGGCCTTTTGTTAGTGTGTGGAGTGGAGTCGCCCCTGGCCACATTCTCCAGAGGGCTCAGCACACAGTTTGGCAGTTCAGGTATACTCGGTGGGCTTAGGAAACTATCTGGGTTGTATTCTAGGTCGGTGAACACACTCGTTGGCTGCTCAATGTTCCCAAACTGGGTGTCCTCGTCACTGGAGGATGTGGATTCCACAACCACATTGTGGGCTGCTTGGTCACTTAAGTCTTCTTCTAATTTCTGAGCCATCTTCATCGGTGGCATGTTCTCAACCTCCTAAAAACATTCACTCAAGTAACATAAGTATTTCTAGTATGTTGTTAGTTAAGCACCAGAGTAATGCCTACCTCATCATCAGTAGAGTTCCGTTTCCGTTTCAGGGTCATCCGTTTATCAGTGCAGTCGTCGGGGGAGCTGCGAACATGCGTCAAGTGTTAAGCAAACATACTTAGTCAAGGTCAGGACACCACTGTTACGAGCTACGGAGGCCCCGGTACTCACCCAGGTTGGGCCATGATGCGAGGGACTGGTCAGCTGCGGCGCGAGTCCCTCACCCTAGAAATTAATCGTCATTAACCATACGTAATGATTTTTATCATTATAGGCATCAAAGTCTAGGATAATGACCCAAAATTACCGCATGTCACGATCAACTTGCAAATAGGGTTATGTCAGTTGACAACCGTAATAGAGACCGTATTTCTAAATTAATCACGAGAAAAATGCTTTCTAAAGACTTAGGTGGTGTTGTAGAAGCGTGTTATAGCGAATAACATGAAAAAATTAGCTGCTAAAGCGACCATCTAGGCCGACATTTCGACAGCGTGCCCCCTACTGCTTGGCGGGAGTTTTTTTTTCTAGGGGTATTTTTGGAGCTAATCGAGCGATATTTTTCACTATTTTTATTTTTAACATTCACGGGACTACATAAAGAGTCATTAGAGATTATAAAAATGTGGAAATGGAACAATCAGCTGGTTGAAAAAATGCCACGAATCCGCCGCGATCGCGCGCGAAAAGCACGGTCAGCGCCATTGGGACACGTCGCGAACTCGCCAATTCACTACCCATCCGCTTTTGGAAATTTATAAAAATAGCTCGGATACTTTACATTGCCACCCCGACACACGTTTAATGAAAAATCATACCGATTAGTACCGAAATAAAAGCCTCAAATAACCGTTGACAGTATTGGCTTGGCTTATCGCCCACCAAAGGTTTCTAACCTAATTAGGACCTACGAATAAAATTTTCAACCCCTTTAAGTACTTCACGATTAGGGCCATATCCTAGACATGAAAAATATAGAATTAGAAAATACCTGATCATTCACAAATTAATCCAAATAGCAATGAACAAAATTTCCTTGAGCATCAGTATTGATGTCTCTACTATGAACACAAATACACGAATTTTAGAGATTTTTCTTTGCACAAACTTTGTATATATCACTATATACGAACTAAAACGATACACTTATGCTAATTTTCAAAATTTACATGTTACTTTTCAGTTTTCACGGCTCAATAACGCCCGGCTTTCCGCGCGAAAATGTCGCGGTAAACCCTGGTACCCCTGCAGGACAACTAACGGCCAACTTCAGGTTTGTTTCTTCTGAAAACGGACGTCAGCTTGGCTTTACGTTCCGTTCGACGAATGCACCGTCTTAGATATAATAAAATACTCTATCCTTCTTTATTTCATTTTTTACTAAATGGATACTGCCCGATTATGTAAATTTTTAAAATTTTAGAAACGTTGTTTAATTTGGTTACATTTTCTAAATAGACACAAAAATAAAGTGATGCTATAAAATATTTTCTGTAAAAATAATGGTGTCTAGGTCAACATTTAAATTTGAATAATTTATATTCATGAATAACTCAAAAATAAGTTAAAATTGTTATATTTATTCAAGTTTTTACAAAAACAAGACGAAATTGCTGCCATAAAATGGAACGACATCGACACTCCGAGGGCCTACCGCGAACCACGTTCGACGTGTTGCCTCTCTGTCGCACGTGTAAATTCGTACGTAAGTGTGACAGGGAGGTAGCATTTCAAACGTAGTTTGCGGTAGGCCCTCTGATGCTAGGCTCTGATTGGTTGAATGACGCATCAAGCTCGATGGCTTGGCAGCTGTGCTTTGATATGCGTTGTTGGTAGCCCTGAATCGGCTAATGTCATTCTGAACTACAGCTGGGCGCCAGCTGATAGAAAATTGAGCGAGAAAAGTCAATAAGGGTGTGCATTTATACTATTGATAACGTGGCGATATAGTGAAATTGCGTTTGTTATGTGAATTACAGGTGTTGTTTATGTTGATAGTGAAGTAATATGTCTGTTCAAAATATCGCTGTGAAACTTTGCGGTGTTTTGCAAGGCCAAAGTGAAGAAGGTTTGTATGATGCATAAAACATCTTGTTACTTCTTATATGCTTTGTCTAGTACAGTTCTAATGTTCTCAGATCTTTTGTATATCCTTTATAGAAGCAACCAATCCAAGAGAATCTAAGATCCATTAAGCTTTAATACCTTTTAAACACTTAATCTGTTATCTCATTGAATGCTCATTTCAGAGGTGACCGCAAGAGAATGGCGCTTGCTCGGGCAAGAGGACGACGGAACCCAAGTACTCTCCTGGGTCTCCACAAAGGACGACAAAGAAGTGCTAAACATTGGGGTCTACACCAACAAAACTAAATCTCTAGTCATTCTACACACATTTGAGGAGAAACTTAACATCATCCAGGCTTCAGTCAATGCGAGTCACAGCCTGCTCGTTTATTCCGTGAAACAACTGCCTGCTGAAGATTCTGAGATAAAGGAGCCCCTGTATTGTCCATATTTGATATGTCTACTGCCAGACAAGGATAGAACTCCGCATGGGATAGAGGAAGGTTCTACGAAGCAGATTATGGTGCAGTATGTGTATGGGAAAAGCAATAAGTACAGTCCAGGAATAAGGAATGATAGATTCTTGCTGTTTAAGCATTTGGAATGTAAGTATTCTTTGTTCTTCATTTTCAAGTTTTTTTTGTTTTAGTCTATTTACTAATGAACTTACACTAACATTTATACCAAACATGTAATCTATAGGTTATATTAGTATGCTATAATATTAAACTTAGTTTTACTAAACAAGACTATACAATAAAACTATTTGTAGTGATTAACAAACCTGCAATTGTATATAGTGTAACACAATGGAAGTTTGAAATGCACTATTGTATAATAAGTATCAATACTTTATGTTGCACACATATTACAATTACAAATGTCAAAAATACAAAATGAAAATGTCCAAAAATACACTAATTATTAAATACCTAAAAGCAACCTACTCCACATAAAATTCTCCAATCATTACCATAATAAATTTCAACAATTTTTTTTTCATTATATTAATAAACAATTCAATCAAATTTAAAAAAGTACATCATCAAATAACATGTTTTTACATTAGATGTCTGTCTTATTTTTCCCATAATTGTTTTCATCTAAACATGTAGGTATGTAACATCCCATATAATCATATCTAATAAAATAATATCATTAGAATGTGAGAATCTTATTGTTTTTATTGTGTGCAAAATCAACATTCCTTTAGTTTATTATTGTCTTCTGACCATGCCTGAATCTTTTTTTATATAAAATACATATCTATTGATAGACAAACAATGGAAACATAGTTATAGTTATGATAATTTTAATGTTGTTAATTAGATAATTACATGTCACTTAACATTAATTGCCTTGAAGAATATTTCCCACACATAATTACCACAGACATAATTACAATATTAGTTAAATAAAAACCATTTGCGGTAATAAAATGAATAGGCATGTTTAATGACGTGTTTGATTTGTGTTTAGTAAAAAGTTTCAAACAGCTGCATTGGTGAAAATCGAGATAACTTTATAAAGTAAAATAACTTTGACTTACCTAACAACTTTCTTTGCACTATCTGTTAACCGTTTCTGAGTTCTTCATTTCCTGCTCGGTGCTCCCAAAGGTTGTGTAGAAGAGATCACTTATTAGCTATAAGACCTCCCCTGTTGCTACTGAATTCAAATTTTTCTTCTTAATTGATTTGTAACTTATAAATTGAAATAGATATCGTCAGTGAAACTGGATATCGTATACTAAAAAAGTGACAGCCCTGCACAAAAGTGAGTGCCTTTCCTTTGTAACTTTTTATTGGTGCAATAAACAAGACGTACTTACTTAGGTATTATTACATCTCCAGATATCAAAGTATACCGAAGCCCGCTGTTCCTGAACGAGTGCGAGGACGGCAGCGAGCGCTGGGGCTTCGACGGCGTGTACACGGAGCCCGAGACGGTCGTCAACGTGTTCTCGTGGGCGCAGTGGGACGCCACCAACCAGGTACCTTTCATATACAGGGTGGCCAAATAAGAGGTATACACTTTATTTTTGAAATTTTATTCTATAAAACATAAAAAATATTAAGTATTCCTTGTTAAATATAATATTCAGTCAGCAATTACACATGGAAAATAATGTCAGACAAATGTCCACCTCTAGCAGCATGGCAGATGCGAACCCTTTTCATCGCGTTTTTCATCACTTTTTCACACATTTCTGGCGTTATCTCAGCGACAGTGTTTCGAATATTTTGTTTTAATTGCTGAAGGTTCGTTGGCCTATTAGCATAGACACGTCCCTTTAGATAGCCCCACAGAAAAAAGTCAGGAGCTGTTAAATCAGGAGATCTTGGGGGCCAGTCAATGTCACCGTTTCTCGAAATTAATCGACCGGGAAACGTTATTTTTAATGTTTCTATTGCTTTTAATGATTAAAACACGTTGTTCCGTCGTAAAACGCTCCATAATAAATTTGCCGTATCTACACAAACTAATTTTCATGCAATAACTGTCATATTTACCGCCAAAATAAAATGGCGGCAAAAAAAAGTTGTATACCTCTAAGTTGGCCACCCTGTACTAGGTTCCCTGCGCCCTCACGAGATACCTCTGACTATTTAGCCCTCTTGGTCTATTTTCCCGTCCTTTCAACCCTTATTTCACCCCCATAGAGAGCAAACTCTAGACTCTAGAGTAACTAGTGGCTCTGTGAGATGTAGACCTCGCAATCTATTTATGGCTCCACCATTTTTAAAACACCTAATCGACAATATACCCTGTCCGCCTGCTGCTGCCTGTTGTTACCCCTGTCTTCATGTATTATGTGTCTCTCTGTAAATGCTTCATTGAGGTTGTGCAATAAAGAGGATTTGTATTGTATTGTATCCTTAATTATTGAACCCGCTTACAAAATTTCGGATGTATCCGACCTGTAGAGGAGAACGGCCAGGCATACGTTGCAAGCATTTTTGCTGGTGCTGAAACGAAGACCTTCGTTACCTGTCGGTCAATAAATAAAAACTGATTTGTATGTAGGTGCTGTACTACATCCACTACCGCGCGCCCGCGCAGAGTTTCGCCGAAGAGGAAGTGAAGTCTCCGTGTGACGTGTCGCCTACTCTGTCTGCTCTGCAGTTCCACGCCGACCTGCCTCACGAGACCGTGGTACGTATAGCCACGCCACGGTATAGCCAATTATCCATTATAGCCACGTCAATACACAGCACACACAGAAGTCAATAGAACGCGAAAAGAATCAATGCAAGTCCACATTTTTAAACGAGTTTTCCTAAAATTAAAACTCTAAAAAAGCTAATGTGAGGTGGGGTAAGATTATCACCGGGGTCACTTATCAGTATGGAATTATCATTGTAAAACTATTTTGCCTTACAACTTAAAAAATCAAATAAAAGTCACACCTGAACGAGGATAGAGTTAAATTTGGACCATAGTTGGGAGCTTTTAGACTATAGTAGGGAGATTTTACGGTACTGTTAGTCTAGCCCTGTGCAAAATATACTACATATGTTAGTGTTACCCCACCTTAATTTACATGTCGAAATTTTGAGAGAGGTGACTTAACTAATGATGAATTAACACATTCATTGCCACCCAGCCAAACGAGACATCCGCGCCAGGCCACAAACATTTCGTCATAAAGCTGTAATGCCACGATCCCGACTTTCGGGTAGTCCGGCCTGCGAACGAAATCATAAAATACCCGATAGGCGGGTTTTCGGCACTGAATGTGTAAAATCACACACACTGACCTGCTGTGCCACTGAGCTGTTTCGTGTTATACCTACACAACTCGTGGTGTGTGTGGCATTATCCTCCTCCTCACAGACAATCCAACCTCTAGACATAGCATAGTCGCGCTACCTCCTCTGCCACACATACAAGACAAGACAAGACAAGACAAATTATTTATTTGTAAACATAGGTAACAGTGTTGGATAGGTACAAAAAGTATTTGAGAACGCTATGTTTCGCCGGCCGGCATACAAATTTGAAATTAGGTATACACATACCAATTAAATTACATTATTACAAGCAAATATACTTAACTAAAGAAATTAATCAATTATACAATAACTTAATCATAAAATAAATAATACGGTAGCGTTACTCCATCTTCGAGTCAATCCCGTGCCGTGATCGGTCCGTGTCTTTGAACGGACCAATCACGGCACGGGATTCGCTCACCTCGTCCCCCCGCACCCCCGTATTTTTGGCAGCATCGGTTTCATGAAAGAATTGGCCTAAGCTCAGTCTAGTGCTCCTCCTATACCTAATGGGTGCATAAACTATTTGGTATAATGTTTGAGCTGAACATCCCCCTCTCGCTCCCGCACGTGCACGCGGCGGCGGCGTGCGGCGCCTACGAGGACGACCCCGTGCCGCTGCGCGTGCACGACTGCTCGCTGGACCTGAGCATCGCGTGCCGGCCTAACGGAGTACTGTGCGTCGTGCACCATTATCTGTATAAGGTGGGTTTTATAGTATTTTATGCAACCGTTGTTTAAGACGGGTCAACAAAGGCGAGTGGCGTGAGTAACAATTTGAGGCGAAGCCGAAAATTGTCAATAAAGACGCCACGAGTATTTTTAGACTCAGTTAAACAACGTTGCATACAATACTTTTTCTACGACCAAGGACTTACTTTGAAATAAAATTGTAAATTTAATAAATATTTTTCATTCAAGAAGTAGCAAAGAATGGAGGGTACGGGCGGACAAAGAATGAATGAAATAAAAAAAAAACATGTCTATGGTTCATTTATTTGTCAGAGATGACATTTAAAATAAGGTTGGCAATAATGTATTTCATACAATATTTTAAAAATTAATAAAATATTAAGTAGGGTTTTAAAGGTGTGTGCACGACCCTTTATATCACAAATAAAAATACGGGTGTAGAAAAACAATACAAAATGTAATCACGGTTCATATCCCGGTCGATATAAGTCCAGTGAAGTGACTAATGATCTCAGTTGGTCTTTGAATAATAAAATAAAATTGAAGTATTGTTCAGCCCCTTGACGAGTCCACGAGCTCCCTGGTCCTCGAAGACAGCGCAGACCTCAAGGACTCGGGGGTCAACTTCGCCTACTCGGTCACAGTGCTGCAACACGGATGCGTCATCCACAGTGTGCTGCCCGACCTGCCCTGGACCCTAGCCAAGGCGCTGAGACCCTCGCACACCCTGTATAACGGTAATATAACACAAACACAACAAACTAGAATAACTATAGAAACCTGAATAGATCTCAGAAATTACCCCACGTGTATTTAATTGTGCCGCGAGGGACTCAACTGTACAGCTCGCAGAAACAGCGCGCCAAGCGGGATGTTTTGTAAACTTGAAATCCCATGGTAAATGACACTTAACGCAAACGCCTACATCACGTCACGCTATCGAATGGAATTTACGGGGTCCCTTTGTTTCCCATAAAGTTTTAAGTCATAATGTATTGTTTGTCATATTACCATTAGTCATAAAACTGAAACTGTTAACTTTACAGGATTTTCGTAAGATAATCCTATAGATAGGTTAGGTTTGTTTCATGGCAATCCTGAAAAGTGACGCGTTTCTGAACCAAATGAATTAGGAGTAACGAAAATGCGGGCAAACAACACATTATGACTTAAAACTTTTTGGGAAACAATAGAGACCCGGAATTCACACTAGAGACTAGAAAAAATAAAAATTCTAAACGCAAAGGAAAGTATTCCCCACAGGATATATTCATATTCATATTCTTTATTTGTATTGATCATACATTGTCACAGCCGCGTTATTTACATTATTATATACAATGGGTATGTCGGAAATATAATATACAATTAAAATTAGGTATCATTGTAAATTTTAGAAAAATGAACATAATTAAATTGTCAATAGAGTAGCTATACCCCGTTCCAATACGTCAGGAATAATAATACTTGCTTCCATTTAACATTAATTAGCCTTCCATGAATTCCTTGACCGAATAAAATGCCTTTTGGATCAGGAAACACTTGAGTTTTTTTATAAAAATGAGATCTGAGGCAATATCCTTTATATCAGACGGTAACCTGTTGTAGATGCGTGGGCCTATAATTTGGGAAAAGTTACCTGTTTTCGCAAGTCTGTGCCTAGGAATTATAAGTGCCTGCGTTCGTCTTGACGACTCACGTGTGGAGGTAGTAAAGTGATAGTGTGGAGGATATATCTTTAATACAAGTCTAAGTGTACATTGTTTTGACATGTTTTCCACAGATGACCACCTCCTAGTTCACATCCCGCACCTGTTCACGCACCTCATCGACATCAGCCCGGAGCACGCGCCCTGCCACCACGTCGTGCTGCCGTGTGACGAGGCGGGCGGCGCGCTGGCACCGCTGCAAGGATGGGGACCCCATGCTATGGTACCATACAACTACATACAATTATTATAGTTGATGGTCAAACCAATTTGTCAGTAAATAAGAACAAAAAAACTATACTCATATTTTCTTTTGGGCGCTAGTCATGAATCTAGTATTAAACTGGATTGGGCATGAGTGGTGGGGATAACTGACAGAATGGGATAGACTTATGTATCTTTCAGTAGGAGTAGCAGCGAAAGCGCTATTATTGTTTGTCCTTGTCGTAGTCTCACATTTTTTTTTATTCCCCACCGTAAATTAGCATGGATGATTCGTCGAATTTATTTGTTGCCCACCATAACAAATAAATTCGACCAATCATAGCGTCGCATTGCGTATGTTTTGTCCCTCACGGAGGCACGCGTAGACCACTTCTATAGGATGCTACCTTCTATGGTGCTAGTACTAGTGTAAAACAAAGATAGTATGATTCTCTCTGTCTATGTTTGAAATGAGACAGTCCTTTGACAAACTATATGACTTCTTCCAAGGCAAACTCGAATATAACCCGTTTAAGCTAATTCTGCGACTTTGACGTGACAAATATATCACAAGACCTACCTAACGGGCGTTATATAAATCGTTATCAGAAAAAAAACGGTCGCCGTTTGAATTATTTTAGTTAGTCGGCCGATTGTATTATTTGTATTTATAACTGATGCAAATATTATGAATTCGAAAATTTGCCGCAATGTCATTGTTTTAAATACTTGACCGATTGGGTTCAAATTACACTTAAAATCAATGGAAACGGATCTGAAATTAAACTTAAAAGCCATGAAAATTTAACATTTTGTATATGAAATCACATGAAAAGTACCTTCTTCTTGATTCAGTTTATACGGAACTAATTAATAAATAAAAATATTTTAAATTGTGTTTTTGTTAACCAGGTCGATCTCTCCACGCTAGACGTCGTAACACTGAGCATATCGGAGAAGGATCTCGTGTCGGCCTTCAAGAACACCGTAGCTGAGAACAAGATTGCCATCGTGCACTATCTAGTGGAGCACGAGGGCAACACAGAACTGGCTGAAGAGGTTTGTTACCATATTTTCTGCATCCCCTGATTTGTGAAATTGTGTTCCATAATATGATCTCCTCCTAAAATACATAAGAGAGACTCCATCCTAGGGGAGTTGGTCGCCTAAATTATAAAGTTACTTATATTAAATTTAAAATAGATTTAAATGGTAAACAGCAATTCTAAATTAGTAGCCAAAATCAGAACATTATAGCAATTGATTCCTTTTAGGGCGGTTATTTTTCATTTGTTGGCAATTAAGTATGTTAATGTTTAAATACATTTTAATTGCAGCTGATATCCTGGTTGTCTCTAAACCAGCGTCCAAAAGACGGAGACGTTTTTGTCCGAGCGATGCAGGAATATCTCATAGCGAGCGCTTTTTCTTTAACTCGGCGATCGTTGCCCGCCTCCGCTGTCCCACTGCTGGACTACCTACCCAGCGTGCTGCAGACCGAGCTCCATGACGTTAGGGTAAGTGTTTTCATTGACACTTTAAATATTTGTTTTTTGAAATTTATCCTCAGTTCACCAAAATTTGTATACAAAAGTCACTGTAATTGGGCTTCAAGGATTTTGAGATCAAGATGCCGCTTCTATAGTAACAATTGTTTGTATGACACTTCGGAAGCATTTGATTGGTTGAGCATAATGCCCGAGGCTCTAAGAACAGCTAAATCACTGCTTTTTGATAATGATAACAGGAGTAAATAATTCAGTTATTTATAACTAACTTTAACTAAGAAATTCTGAAAATAATTGTAAATAAAACCATGTCAAATGAGTAAACTCTGTTTGGAGTACCGCAAGGTTCACTTTTGGGACCTCTACTTTTTCACGTGCGATGAACGTGTGTGATGGAGTGTTGATCTTGGGATTCTTAGGGTTAGTATATATTTCCATAGGTCAGAGATGTGTGCGTGAGCGTGAGCCAAGAGCAGCTCTGGTGCGGAGCCAGCGTAGTCCTCGCTCCTCGACAGCGCGTCTGCCAGTTCAGCGAGGATGCCTGGACCAGGCTGTGGCGGAGGCTGTCGGTGCCCGCGCCGGCGCGGGCCGACCCGCAGGCGGTCTCTAAGCGGCTGGCCATGACCATGCATTGCTATCAAGTATGCTATACTTTTATGTACAATTACGGCGAATTATCCTTTTTCATCATCGTAACTAGATATAATTCGAAAATCTAAGTCTTACAAAAACAAAGCAGAGGCCTGTTGGGTTTAAGGCGCGTTGATGTCTTTTGTTCTATGTATATGACACCGTAAGATTGTGAACCCGTTAGTTTATAATCTAACGTAGGTTAGGTTAGATTATAATCTCCCTACCGTCAGTTTATAATGTAACTAGCGAGATTATAATATGACGAGTGTTGACAATTTTACGGTGACATATACAAAGAGTAAGTAATTCATCATAAACATTATAGTTGCAGATATCGTTTTATAATGAATATTTCATTAAAAATTTGTAAACGTCTTAGAATATCAAACATTAAATAGTATGTCAAAATAGCTTAGTTCAAAGCTTAAAGCAGACAGGTAAAAAAACTTAAAAGACATATTTTGCTTGCAGCCGGAAGCTCTGTCTCGCGGCAGCACCCCTCTGTCCCCCATGGCCGCGGGGGGAGGCCTGGGCGCGCTCTCGGGCTTGCCGGCGCCGCGCCGCCCCTCCGCGGCCAGCCACGACGCGCTGCCGTTCGTCGAGCTAGACGTCTGTACCGCTAGTAGACAGGAGCACGTTACTGCGGCGGTAAGTACATCTCCCTTCAAATTATTACACCAAAATTAATATTCAACACTTTTTCCTAGATCTACTTGAAGAAGTAAACTTCCATTTTAAATTTTGTGTCCCTAGCGTTAGCAGTTTGCCCTGTACATTTTGATGATCGATTGATCAGTCAGGGTCTTTAGACCGCGACGCTTTACCGTTCGTCGAGTTGGATGTTTGTAAAGAGAGCCGAAGGAGCACGTTACGCTACCCTATATACTACATTCTAATATAATATCGTCGTCGCGCTTGCCAAATCTGTACGTGTGAGGTTTTCATCAAATGAATTAATACCTTAATTATGTGTTTCGTTGCTAGGTATTAACTATTTGCATAGAGAAATATAGTAAGACAAGAGTGCTCACTCCATACATCAGTTCAGACTATTAATTTCAGTGTCTACATCTAGCATCGAGTAGCGGAACTATCAGTACTGCTACTTGACAATAGATGGAGCACCGACCGGAAAGTCTTATCTCAACAGCATAAGACTTTCCGGTCGGTGCTACATCTATTGTCGAGTAGCAGTACTGATAGTTCCGCTACTCGATGCTAGATGCTAATAGTCTTTTTGGTACTAAAACTGATGTATGGAGTGAGCACTCTATGTATTTTTTTCTGTATGATCTTACTTCAAATTATTACATTAAAATTCATATTCATCATTTTTTCCTAGATCTACTTGAAGAAGTAAACTTCCATTTTAAATTTCGTGTCCCTAGCGTTAACGGTTTGCCCTGTATATTTTGATGATCGATTGATCAGTCAGGGTCTTTAGACCGCGACGCTTTACCGTTCGTCGAGTTGGATGTTTGTAAACAGAGCCGGAGGAGCACGTTACGCTACCCTATATACTAGATTCTAATATAATATCGTCGTCGCGCTTGCCAAATCTGTACGTGTGAGGTTTTCATCAAATGAATTAATAGGCCCTAGAAAGCGGAACGACGATATAGTGTCTATAGCAGTACTCTCAGGAGCCGGATAACTTGGAAAAGGCCCGCCCGGGACCTACACCGGCGCCTATTATTAGGACGGCGGAAAATCGGGTCTGTATTCTATGATAGAATCTCTATATTTATATTCACCATTTTTCCTACATTTAAGAGCGCCGGTGGCCTAGCGGTAAAAGCGTGCGACTTACAATCCGGAGGTCGCAGGTTCGAACCCCGGCTCGTACCGATGAGTTTTTCCGAACTTATGTACGAAATATAATTTGATATTTACCAGTCGCTTTCCGGTGAAGGAAGACATCGTGAGGAAACCGGACTAATCCCAATACGGGTCTAGTTTACCCTCTAGGTTAGAAGATCAGATGGCAGTCGCTTTCGTAAAAACTGGTGCCCACGCCAATTACTGGTATTAGTTGCCAAGCGGACCCCAGGCACCCATGTGGCAAAAATGCCGGGACAACGCCAGGAAGATGATGATTTTTCCTACATCTATATATCAAAATTAATCCCCACTCCAAATTTGACGAGCGTCATGTTAGTTACGTACAGTAAGCCGCGAGTGGGGTCAGCACAGACAAGACATCCTCTAGACTGAGCATAGTAACGCTACCCCCTCTGCCACTTATACGGTAGTTTTACTCCATCTTCGAGTCAATCCCGTGCCGTGATCGGTCCGTGTCTTTGAACGGACCAATCACGGCACGGGATTCGCTCACCTCGTCCCCCCGCACCCCCGTATTTTTGGCAGCATCGGTTTCATGAAATAATTGCTCTAAACTCCGTCTAGAGGATTCCTAGTCTACGGGGGTCAGTAATCTCTGCAGCTCGAACATGTCGATGATGAATGCAGAACCTCCGCGCCATAAGCACGCATTTGCTGCGCGGCGCGGGCTCGGGCTCGGGTGCTGATAGCGTGCACGCGGCGGCCACGCGCTACGTGTCGGCGCAGCTCGACGCCGCGCGCGCGCTGTGCCGCGCCGCGTGCAGGGCCGTCGGGGCCACCACCGCGCAGCAGAAGGGATTCGCGTTCATGTACGATTCGATGGGTTGAACCCTTGGAGGATATAATCAAACGGAGACGCCATGTCTGTAATTTTCTGTACAAAACAGTCTGCCGATTTTTGCGGGGGAGGGGAACGTCAAATGTATGCGTAACGTAAAAATAGCCATGTCAGATAAACGTCAGTCCATACATTGTGTATGACCGTTGGCCGCCTATTTTCGACAAAGGGGAAAGCCTGTTAATGGCTACTCCGTTTAGTTGTATCCTCCAAGGTTGAACCGGTTGGAGAGTTGATTGACGTTGTCTATTACGTTTACAAGTTTGGAAAATGTTACCGAAGCTTTCGGAAATATGTGATATTGATGTTTATCCTGATTTAACTTTTTTGGCCGTTCGAAATCTATGTGCCCGAGTCTGTAAAATACCTACGGTGTAAAATAATGCGTCTCGCTTGACATTCTTTTTGGTAAAATAAGATAATGTAAATAATTAAAATGCAAATGTCCTTTATTTAAAAATCTTACCTTATTAAATTAAAATAAAATAAATCATCATTTATTTGAGATCGTAACAATTCATCGAATATTACCCTAAACATTACATAAATTAAAAACATTAATATTACATCTATTTAAACGTTAATCGACTTGAAAACTGTGAGGATTTTTTGTTTTTTAGACGCTTCATCGTATTGTTGGTTGCGTGATTTTATTTTCATTTGGTTCATCGTTTTTTAGGAATTTGGTCATTATCATTTGGTTCATCGTTTCTTTAGGAATTTGGTTCATTTTCATTTGGCTCATTCCTTGTTTTTTTCTTTCTTTTTGTGTGTGTTAATTTTGTTTAGGCAGGTTTTTTTGTTCCTAATATTTTTCGTTCTCATTCGTTTTGTATAATTTCACTCATCTGTTTTTACAGCGGGTGTCGGCTTGTTTATGTTTTGTTAATGTATTTTTCTCTTTTGGTTGTATAATTGTTTTATGTTATTTATGAAATTTTATTGTATAATTTTTAATTTACACTTTACAGTGTGATTCAATTACTAAATTAACATAGATCTTAATCTATGCTAATTTAGTAAGTTTAATATTATCTTTATCATTTTGTACCATTTAACCGTGTCGTGTTAGTTAAGCCACTTAAGCTTGCTCGATCGACCTAGAACCTTGATGAACCGTTTCCTTTTTTTTTCGCATTAGACGCTTAAAAGTATTTTTTTTTAAATATAAAAACGGTAGTATTCGTCAGCTGTTTACTATACTGAATTAAAAAATACATAAGTAAAGTAAGTTTTAATTTATTTCAGTGAAGAAATGGAAGGCACCCACGCGCTAATAGTGTTCAAAGTGTTAGAGCAGTACTACCTGGCGTGTGTCCGCGTCTCGTTCCCGCTGCCCGCGGGGTTCGGCTCGTGGTTCGCGCGCCTCGCGCACCGCGCCCTGCCCTTCCCCGCGCTGGTCGGGCTCGTGCACAGGGGCGTGTTGGAGATGCAGATAGACGTCATGAAGGATATCATCGCCAGTGAGCATAGTTTGTAGCTTTCTAATAGACCCCGAAGGCTAATCCTATTGTCTATTGTTAAGAAAAACCGCTCGTGCCGCGTGCCACAACCGCCTGCATAAAAAATCGGTACTTCGGTTACTGAGTGCCGGCGAGTCGGACGCTACAGAACCAGTCTAAAATGTGTCATCGAGATGCGTAACAGAGGCGCGTTATCGGAGAGCGCACCTACACTGGTTTTTTGAGCGTTGGACTAGCCCGCGCTCAGGTGCCAAATAGAATAATTAGGACCCTTTTTTGCAGGTAAGTAGCACGTGCGGTTTTACTGAACAATAGACAATAGGATAATCCTTCGGGGTCTACTAGAAAGCTACAAACTATACTATATTTTAGCTTTAACGCTTGCATTTTACATTTTTCAATTCAATTTCTTTATTTTTCAATTTATGCATTAACATAATGCACTTATGATTGTCAAAAAAGTACAGTTGTACAGAATTCAAATTAAACATTACAAAAAATCACAACATACATTAAATACACAGCCATTAGGAACACATAACGTAATTGGTATACATTGTACTTACAAAATAAAGAATTAAATATAGAATTTAACTTGATTTGCACATTTTTTTTCCTAAATCAGACAGTGGCCTCAGAACTTTTACTACGGGAAGTTGGCGGTGTAGTGACCAGTCGTCTGGGTAGAATTCGATAGAACCTTTCAAAACCATTTTCGTTTCCTTCCCAAAATTACCGTTTTAGGGAACTCTGCAACAGTGAAGTATAAGTTAATATGTCAAGTTATGCGTTTTAAATTTTAAAGTTTTATCTTAGTCATCGAGTCCGTGCGTTGCTTGTTAGTATCTGTAAAAAGTTATCGTTTGAAAGAAAAGTTGTCTTAAATATAACGTATTTTTTTAGCGAAAGATACAGACGAGCGCACAGTGAAGAACAAGCTGCGGCTCATCCAGCTGATCGGGGAGGGGCGCGCGAGGCGCACGCTCGCCGCGTGGCCGCACAGGTGGGACGGCGTTTCACTACTATCATAGAGAAAAAAATACATAGAGTGCTCACTCCATACATCAGTTTTAGTATCAAAAAGACTATTAGCATCTAGCATCGAGTAGCGGAACTATCAGTACTGCTACTTGACAATAGATGTAGCACCGACCGGAAAGTCTTATGTTGTTGAGATAAGACTTTCCGGTCGGTGCTACATCTATTGTCAAATAGCAGTACTGATAGTTCCGCTACTCGATGCTAGATGTAGATACTGAAATTAATAGTCTGAACTGATGTATGGAGTGAGCACTCTTGTCTTACTTATTTCTCTATGCTACTATGTATAACTTTTATGTGCATTTACATTTTGGTAATAACAAGCTCGAAAATTAAAACCGGCCAAGTGCGTGCGCGACTCGCGCACGGAGGGTTCCGCACCATCAACAAAAAAATAGAGCAAAACAAGCAAAAAAACGGTCACCCATCCAAGTACTGACCCCGCCCGACGTTGCTTAACTTCGGTCAAAAATCACGTTTGTTGTATGGGAGCCCCCACTTAAATCTTTATTTTATTCTGTTTTTAGTATTTGTTGTTATAGCGGCAACAGAAATACATCATCTGTGAAAATTTCAACTGTCTAGCTATCACAGTTCGTGAGATACAGCCTGGTGACAGATGGACGGACGGACGGACAGCGGAGCCTTAGTAATAGGGTCCCGTTTTTAACTCAATATATATAAAAATTGACTCAATATATGTCTCTCTCCGCACCGATTGTAGGTACATATCTGTTCGGCCCTACGGTTGACCGGTAGAGAATGCCATTTGGCATTAAGTCCGCCATTTGTACATTGTTGTATATATTTTTTGCAATAAATATTAAAAAATAAATTTACTCGCAAAAGGCTTCAATTTAAAAAAAAATCTGTTCAGAGTGTTCGGAACGGGCCCCGCGACTCCTCTCTTTCCGCACAGACTCTATCTTTAGTGAACTGCGAGACTTTTTTCGTTTAATAAAGTAGAAATTACTACGCATTTGAACAGCTGAAGAGCAAAACATTGAATAAGAGTGAACATTTCAGGGCACAGACAAGACATCCTCTAGACTGAGTATAGTAACGCTACCCCCTCTGCCACAAATATACGGTAGTTTTACTCCATCTTCGAGTCAAGTGTCAGAATCCCGTGCCGTGATTGGTCCGTGTCTTTGAACAGACCAATCACGGCACGGGATTCGCTCACCGCGTCCCCCGCACCCCAGTATTTTTGGCAGCATCGGTTTCATGAAATAATTGCTCTAAACTCCGTCTAGAGGATTCCTAGTCTATGTTTCAGGGCTGCGCTGGTGCTGCGCGCGCGCGAGCACGCCGCCGCGCTGCTGTCGGGCGCCGGCGCGGGCGCGGCGCCGCGCGAGCGCCGCCCCAAGCCGCACGGACACGGTGAGGCGCGCCGAACTACCTACCGACTGCGAAAATAGAACTGTGGCCTAGCCTATACAAATTTTACCTTTCCTAACACTACACAACCTAACAGCTTGTCAATAAATAATATTTTAAACAAGTATCGGCGTTTCACGCCGCGTCCGTTACATAAGCATCGCGTAGTATACTTATAGGTAGGTATGCATAGCGTGCCGCCATTGCCGCCGCGCGCGCCGATGAACGAAAGCCAAACCAGTCGATACTCGCCCTTCACGACGCAACTACGCGGCTCGCCTGCGCTCGCGCGGCCGTGTTTTGATTTACGTAAATCTGTAATTGTTATTAATTATACTAACGTTACTAATATGTTTGTGCTTGCGACTGTGCATATCAAGTAACTAATACACTAACAAGTGTGTGATATAAACTAAACTATAGACCTAAGGCTTACTGGCTAATCCGGTGGTTGTGTTTATAACCTTAAAACTACATAGACTTATCTATCCTGTGCAGCGCCTTCTTAATTTTTATTTGGGGTATTTCTACCGTTCAGTAATAGTGACTTTTTACATATGTTTCTTCATGTGCCTGCCTGTTTAATTAAATAAAGACAATATAAATAAACAGTGTTATCAGTTACTACGGAACCTCATCATCCCCCCCTATACTGGTGACCACGACAGAGCCATGGGAACACGGGATAACCAGCCGCCACCGACCGGCCAACCGCCAGCGGTTCCTGGAAACGCCGCCGCTAGTGAGGAGACAGGGCCCGCGCCCGCGACCGACACATCTATGCCACCCGGCAGTAGTGATGGGAGCGTGTCGATAAACACGCACGATGTGTTCAGAGTGGGAATAAAAGTGCCTCCTTTTTGGCCAGAAGAACCAGACATTTGGTTTGCTCAGATTGAGGGCCAATTCGACCTACAGCGGATTACAAGTGATACTACAAAATTCAATTACGTAATTAGCCATCTAGACAACCATCACTCCAGGGCCGTAAAGGATATAATCATAAAACCTCCTGCAAGCGGCAAATATGAAAAGCTCAAAGGTGAGCTTATCAGAAGATTAAGCGACTCGAAAGAAAAACGCATCAAGCAACTGATGATGCACGAGGAGCTGGGCGAGCGGAAGCCGTCGGAGTTCCTGCGCCACCTCCAGGGACTGGCGGGCGTCAGCGTAGACGACGACTTCATGAAGACTATGTGGATCGGCCGCCTGCCGCACGGAATTCAAACAGTGCTAGCCGGGCAACCCAGTACAGCGACGCTCGAAGCCCTCGCCGACCTGGCGGATCGGGTCAACGACCTGGCTTCAGCTTCGCCACGCGTGGCAGCCGTCGGCAATACAGTACCCGGATCGGTGATCAGTGACCTCGCAAAAGAACTCGCGGAACTTCGGCGGGAGCTTCGGGAGTTGAAGACTGGACCTGGTCGAAGCTCCAGATCCCGCACCTCATCCGCGCAGGGCAGCCGCAGCAGCTCCAGGCAACGCTCCGAATCGAATTATAGAAAATACCCAACATGCTGGTATCATAGCAAATTCGGAGAGAAAGCCAGCAGGTGCACCCGCCCATGTGACTACTCTTCGGAAAACGCGAAGGGCGGTCGATAATGGCGGCTGACGATTGCCCTCCAACTTCAAGAGGCCGCCTGTTCGTGACCGACCGATCTTCGAAGACGCAGTTCCTGGTCGACACTGGTAGCGACCTCTGTGTCTACCCAAGGTCATCACTTCGCGAACGTCGTTCAAAAACGGACTATAGTTTATGTGCAGCTAATGGTTCTAGTATAAGTACATATGGGTATGTCCATTTTGATTTAGACCTTAGTTTACGTAGAACATTTCCATGGCGCTTTGTAGTAGCAGATGTGACAAAACCAATAATTGGCGTAGATTTTTTAAACTTTTATGATCTCTTGGTTGACTGTCGCCGTAAACGCTTAATAGATAATCTCACGATGCTCTCAGCTGTTGCTACCTCAGCCCATGGTTGTAATATTTCATCTGTGAAAGTAGTGACTGGCGAGTCTCGTTATCATAAAATTCTTGACGATTTCATCGAAATCACTCGTCCAGCCGGTACACATCACACCGTTAAGCATAACACCGTACACCACATTAGAACAACACCAGGCCCTCCAGTCTCGTCCCCACCTCGCCGTTTAGCCCCCGACAAGCTCAAAATCGCGCGACAGGAATTCCAGTCTATGCTGGCCAATGGCACAGCTAGACCTTCGGAAAGCCCGTGGTCATCACCACTTCACCTGGCGCCGAAGAAAAACAACGGGTGGCGTCCCTGCGGCGATTACCGTAAGTTAAATGCCCGTACAGTGCCTGACATGTATCCGATTAAACACATTCACGACTGTACGCACAGTGTTGCAGGTTGTAGCATATTTAGCACAATTGACCTCGAAAAAGCGTATAATCAGATACCTGTCAGCCCCGAGGATATACCAAAGACCGCTATTACAACCCCTTTCGGTCTATATGAGTTTCCCTACATGGGGTTTGGCTTCAGAAACGCGGGGCAAACTTTTCAACGGTTTGTTGACGAGGTGACCAGAGGCCTCGATTTCGTCTATGCGTACTTGGACGATTTCCTCATTTACTCACGCAGTGAAGCTGAGCATGAGGAACATCTCCGCAAGGTTTTCCAGAGGCTCAAGGACTACGGCCTCATGGTGAACACAGCCAAGTGCGTCTTTGGCGAAAAAGAGGTAACATTTTTAGGATACCGGATCTCAGAGAGAGGCTGCAAACCGCTCGACTCCAAGGTACAGGCAGTCAAGGATTTCCCGCCTCCTACAAACGTCCGGCAACTTAGAGGTTTTTTGGGTATGCTCAATTTCTACAGGAGATTTCTTCCGCGAGCAGCCCAGATCCAGGCTCCTCTTCATGCTCTACTGACTGGTTCGGTAAAAGGTTCCCAACCCATCACTCTCGAAGGAGAGACTCTAGCAGCCTTCGAAGCCTGCAAAGAGAGCTTATCCAATGCTGCTCTGCTGGCTCACCCCGACTGCTCCGCTAGTCTCGCTGTGGTTACTGACGCATCAGATAAAGCCCTTGGTGCAGTACTGCAGCAGTTCAAGGACGGCAATTGGGAACCGCTCGCGTTCTTCTCGAGGAAGCTTACACCTGCACAAGTTAAGTACTCTCCCTATGACAGGGAGCTGCTTGCCATTTATGAAGCTGTTAAGTACTTTCGACACATGCTCGAGGCCAGGCATTTTGTCGTATATACTGACCACAAACCGATCAGTTTCGCATTTCACGAACGAAAAACAAACTGTTCGCCGCGTCAGTATAGGCATCTCGACTTCATCTCCCAGTTCACAACGGACATCCGGCATATATCCGGAAAGGATAATGTTGTCGCCGATACCCTGTCGCGTATCGAAGAACTGGGAGCACCGGTAAGTCTTGAGGCTCTAGCCGAAGGTCAAGCTTCTGATCCTGAGTTGCAAGCACTCCTAAGCGAAGGTTCCTCGCTGCAGCTGCGAAAGCTACATGTACCTGGTAGTCGTGTCCCTCTGTACTGCGATGTCAGTACCCCGACCTCCAGGCCTTATGTCAGTAAGTACTTTCGCAAGCAAGTTTTTGATAGTTTGCACTCTCTTAGTCACCCCGGATCCAACGCGTCGGCTAAGCTAGTCGCCGAAAGGTTTGTGTGGCCCGGCGTTCAGAAAGACTGTAGAGAGTGGACTCGCGCGTGTATCCAGTGCCAGCGGGCGAAGGTCAATCGACATGTGACCGCCCCCCTTGGTACCTTCAACTTACCGCGCGCCCGTTTCAAACAGGTTCACATTGATTTGGTCGGACCTCTTCCTCTCTCGCATGGATATCGGTACTGTCTGACAGCCGTAGACCGGTTCACCCGGTGGCCGGAAGCAGTACCGATCGAGGACATGACTGCGGAAACTGTTGCCAAGGCTCTACTATCAAACTGGATAGCTCGATTCGGTTCTCCAACAGACATAACAACCGACCGCGGAAGCCAGTTTGAATCCGAGTTGTTCCAATGTCTGTCAAAGTTGGCCGGATTTGAACACAAAAGGACAACAGCCTATCATCCAGCGTGCAATGGATTAGTGGAGCGCTTCCACAGGCAATTAAAAGCCGCAATAGTATGTCACGCGAACGAGAAGTGGACCGAATCGTTACCCTGGGTTCTACTTGGAATAAGGACTGCCTTCAAGGAAGACTTACAGTCATCTTCAGCCGAACTGGTGTACGGAGAACCTCTAAGGCTTCCTGGTGAGTTCTTTGACTCAAACATGACTGGTACAACAGACATGTCTGTATTCACCGCCAGACTCAGGAACTTCGCCGAAAAGCTAAGGCCTATACCTGCTTCTCGCCACACGAAACCTAAGGTATTTGTATACAAAGAACTTTCAACCTGCGAGTACGTGTTCCTCCGAGAACACCCATCACGAGGTCCACTGCAACCAGCATACTCTGGACCCCATAAGGTAATATCTCGTGATGACAAGGTTTTCAGGATTGTTCTGCACAATACAGAGAAGACAGTGTCCATAGACCGACTTAAGCCGGCCTTCACACTGTCTCCCGACATGGGAAGTGATAATCACACTACTGATCCACCTACGGTAGCAAATCATCACTCTCGTCAGCAGATCACTCCTAGTGCTACACCTCAACAACCTGATCAGGCTGTAATAACTCCTGCAGCTGCAACTGAACAGAACACCACACGTTCAGGTCGCCAGGTGAGATTCCCAGATCATTACAAGGATTATTATCGCCCTTGACGGTCTCTGGGGGGGAGTGGTGTGGCCTAGCCTATACAAATTTTACCTTTCCTAACACTACACAACCTAACAGCTTGTCAATAAATAATATTTTAAACAAGTATCGGCGTTTCACGCCGCGTCCGTTACATAAGCATCGCGTAGTATACTTATAGGTAGGTATGCATAGCGTGCCGCCATTGCCGCCGCGCGCGCCGATGAACGAAAGCCAAACCAGTCGATACTCGCCCTTCACGACGCAACTACGCGGCTCGCCTGCGCTCGCGCGGCCGTGTTTTGATTTACGTAAATCTGTAATTGTTATTAATTATACTAACGTTACTAATATGTTTGTGCTTGCGACTGTGCATATCAAGTAACTAATACACTAACAAGTGTGTGATATAAACTAAACTATAGACCTAAGGCTTACTGGCTAATCCGGTGGTTGTGTTTATAACCTTAAAACTACATAGACTTATCTATCCTGTGCAGCGCCTTCTTAATTTTTATTTGGGGTATTTCTACCGTTCAGTAATAGTGACTTTTTACATATGTTTCTTCATGTGCCTGCCTGTTTAATTAAATAAAGACAATATAAATAAACAGTGTTATCAGTTACTACGGAACCTCATCATCCCCCCCTATACTGGTGACCACGACAGAGCCATGGGAACACGGGATAACCAGCCGCCACCGACCGGCCAACCGCCAGCGGTTCCTGGAAACGCCGCCGCTAGTGAGGAGACAGGGCCCGCGCCCGCGACCGACACATCTATGCCACCCGGCAGTAGTGATGGGAGCGTGTCGATAAACACGCACGATGTGTTCAGAGTGGGAATAAAAGTGCCTCCTTTTTGGCCAGAAGAACCAGACATTTGGTTTGCTCAGATTGAGGGCCAATTCGACCTACAGCGGATTACAAGTGATACTACAAAATTCAATTACGTAATTAGCCATCTAGACAACCATCACTCCAGGGCCGTAAAGGATATAATCATAAAACCTCCTGCAAGCGGCAAATATGAAAAGCTCAAAGGTGAGCTTATCAGAAGATTAAGCGACTCGAAAGAAAAACGCATCAAGCAACTGATGATGCACGAGGAGCTGGGCGAGCGGAAGCCGTCGGAGTTCCTGCGCCACCTCCAGGGACTGGCGGGCGTCAGCGTAGACGACGACTTCATGAAGACTATGTGGATCGGCCGCCTGCCGCACGGAATTCAAACAGTGCTAGCCGGGCAACCCAGTACAGCGACGCTCGAAGCCCTCGCCGACCTGGCGGATCGGGTCAACGACCTGGCTTCAGCTTCGCCACGCGTGGCAGCCGTCGGCAATACAGTACCCGGATCGGTGATCAGTGACCTCGCAAAAGAACTCGCGGAACTTCGGCGGGAGCTTCGGGAGTTGAAGACTGGACCTGGTCGAAGCTCCAGATCCCGCACCTCATCCGCGCAGGGCAGCCGCAGCAGCTCCAGGCAACGCTCCGAATCGAATTATAGAAAATACCCAACATGCTGGTATCATAGCAAATTCGGAGAGAAAGCCAGCAGGTGCACCCGCCCATGTGACTACTCTTCGGAAAACGCGAAGGGCGGTCGATAATGGCGGCTGACGATTGCCCTCCAACTTCAAGAGGCCGCCTGTTCGTGACCGACCGATCTTCGAAGACGCAGTTCCTGGTCGACACTGGTAGCGACCTCTGTGTCTACCCAAGGTCATCACTTCGCGAACGTCGTTCAAAAACGGACTATAGTTTATGTGCAGCTAATGGTTCTAGTATAAGTACATATGGGTATGTCCATTTTGATTTAGACCTTAGTTTACGTAGAACATTTCCATGGCGCTTTGTAGTAGCAGATGTGACAAAACCAATAATTGGCGTAGATTTTTTAAACTTTTATGATCTCTTGGTTGACTGTCGCCGTAAACGCTTAATAGATAATCTCACGATGCTCTCAGCTGTTGCTACCTCAGCCCATGGTTGTAATATTTCATCTGTGAAAGTAGTGACTGGCGAGTCTCGTTATCATAAAATTCTTGACGATTTCATCGAAATCACTCGTCCAGCCGGTACACATCACACCGTTAAGCATAACACCGTACACCACATTAGAACAACACCAGGCCCTCCAGTCTCGTCCCCACCTCGCCGTTTAGCCCCCGACAAGCTCAAAATCGCGCGACAGGAATTCCAGTCTATGCTGGCCAATGGCACAGCTAGACCTTCGGAAAGCCCGTGGTCATCACCACTTCACCTGGCGCCGAAGAAAAACAACGGGTGGCGTCCCTGCGGCGATTACCGTAAGTTAAATGCCCGTACAGTGCCTGACATGTATCCGATTAAACACATTCACGACTGTACGCACAGTGTTGCAGGTTGTAGCATATTTAGCACAATTGACCTCGAAAAAGCGTATAATCAGATACCTGTCAGCCCCGAGGATATACCAAAGACCGCTATTACAACCCCTTTCGGTCTATATGAGTTTCCCTACATGGGGTTTGGCTTCAGAAACGCGGGGCAAACTTTTCAACGGTTTGTTGACGAGGTGACCAGAGGCCTCGATTTCGTCTATGCGTACTTGGACGATTTCCTCATTTACTCACGCAGTGAAGCTGAGCATGAGGAACATCTCCGCAAGGTTTTCCAGAGGCTCAAGGACTACGGCCTCATGGTGAACACAGCCAAGTGCGTCTTTGGCGAAAAAGAGGTAACATTTTTAGGATACCGGATCTCAGAGAGAGGCTGCAAACCGCTCGACTCCAAGGTACAGGCAGTCAAGGATTTCCCGCCTCCTACAAACGTCCGGCAACTTAGAGGTTTTTTGGGTATGCTCAATTTCTACAGGAGATTTCTTCCGCGAGCAGCCCAGATCCAGGCTCCTCTTCATGCTCTACTGACTGGTTCGGTAAAAGGTTCCCAACCCATCACTCTCGAAGGAGAGACTCTAGCAGCCTTCGAAGCCTGCAAAGAGAGCTTATCCAATGCTGCTCTGCTGGCTCACCCCGACTGCTCCGCTAGTCTCGCTGTGGTTACTGACGCATCAGATAAAGCCCTTGGTGCAGTACTGCAGCAGTTCAAGGACGGCAATTGGGAACCGCTCGCGTTCTTCTCGAGGAAGCTTACACCTGCACAAGTTAAGTACTCTCCCTATGACAGGGAGCTGCTTGCCATTTATGAAGCTGTTAAGTACTTTCGACACATGCTCGAGGCCAGGCATTTTGTCGTATATACTGACCACAAACCGATCAGTTTCGCATTTCACGAACGAAAAACAAACTGTTCGCCGCGTCAGTATAGGCATCTCGACTTCATCTCCCAGTTCACAACGGACATCCGGCATATATCCGGAAAGGATAATGTTGTCGCCGATACCCTGTCGCGTATCGAAGAACTGGGAGCACCGGTAAGTCTTGAGGCTCTAGCCGAAGGTCAAGCTTCTGATCCTGAGTTGCAAGCACTCCTAAGCGAAGGTTCCTCGCTGCAGCTGCGAAAGCTACATGTACCTGGTAGTCGTGTCCCTCTGTACTGCGATGTCAGTACCCCGACCTCCAGGCCTTATGTCAGTAAGTACTTTCGCAAGCAAGTTTTTGATAGTTTGCACTCTCTTAGTCACCCCGGATCCAACGCGTCGGCTAAGCTAGTCGCCGAAAGGTTTGTGTGGCCCGGCGTTCAGAAAGACTGTAGAGAGTGGACTCGCGCGTGTATCCAGTGCCAGCGGGCGAAGGTCAATCGACATGTGACCGCCCCCCTTGGTACCTTCAACTTACCGCGCGCCCGTTTCAAACAGGTTCACATTGATTTGGTCGGACCTCTTCCTCTCTCGCATGGATATCGGTACTGTCTGACAGCCGTAGACCGGTTCACCCGGTGGCCGGAAGCAGTACCGATCGAGGACATGACTGCGGAAACTGTTGCCAAGGCTCTACTATCAAACTGGATAGCTCGATTCGGTTCTCCAACAGACATAACAACCGACCGCGGAAGCCAGTTTGAATCCGAGTTGTTCCAATGTCTGTCAAAGTTGGCCGGATTTGAACACAAAAGGACAACAGCCTATCATCCAGCGTGCAATGGATTAGTGGAGCGCTTCCACAGGCAATTAAAAGCCGCAATAGTATGTCACGCGAACGAGAAGTGGACCGAATCGTTACCCTGGGTTCTACTTGGAATAAGGACTGCCTTCAAGGAAGACTTACAGTCATCTTCAGCCGAACTGGTGTACGGAGAACCTCTAAGGCTTCCTGGTGAGTTCTTTGACTCAAACATGACTGGTACAACAGACATGTCTGTATTCACCGCCAGACTCAGGAACTTCGCCGAAAAGCTAAGGCCTATACCTGCTTCTCGCCACACGAAACCTAAGGTATTTGTATACAAAGAACTTTCAACCTGCGAGTACGTGTTCCTCCGAGAACACCCATCACGAGGTCCACTGCAACCAGCATACTCTGGACCCCATAAGGTAATATCTCGTGATGACAAGGTTTTCAGGATTGTTCTGCACAATACAGAGAAGACAGTGTCCATAGACCGACTTAAGCCGGCCTTCACACTGTCTCCCGACATGGGAAGTGATAATCACACTACTGATCCACCTACGGTAGCAAATCATCACTCTCGTCAGCAGATCACTCCTAGTGCTACACCTCAACAACCTGATCAGGCTGTAATAACTCCTGCAGCTGCAACTGAACAGAACACCACACGTTCAGGTCGCCAGGTGAGATTCCCAGATCATTACAAGGATTATTATCGCCCTTGACGGTCTCTGGGGGGGAGTGGTGTGGCCTAGCCTATACAAATTTTACCTTTCCTAACACTACACAACCTAACAGCTTGTCAATAAATAATATTTTAAACAAGTATCGGCGTTTCACGCCGCGTCCGTTACATAAGCATCGCGTAGTATACTTATAGGTAGGTATGCATAGCGTGCCGCCATTGCCGCCGCGCGCGCCGATGAACGAAAGCCAAACCAGTCGATACTCGCCCTTCACGACGCAACTACGCGGCTCGCCTGCGCTCGCGCGGCCGTGTTTTGATTTACGTAAATCTGTAATTGTTATTAATTATACTAACGTTACTAATATGTTTGTGCTTGCGACTGTGCATATCAAGTAACTAATACACTAACAAGTGTGTGATATAAACTAAACTATAGACCTAAGGCTTACTGGCTAATCCGGTGGTTGTGTTTATAACCTTAAAACTACATAGACTTATCTATCCTGTGCAGCGCCTTCTTAATTTTTATTTGGGGTATTTCTACCGTTCAGTAATAGTGACTTTTTACATATGTTTCTTCATGTGCCTGCCTGTTTAATTAAATAAAGACAATATAAATAAACAGTGTTATCAGTTACTACGGAACCTCATCATCACCCCCTATAGAACTTCGCTAATTCTGGCCATTTTTCTCTATCACTCTAATTACGCCTTCATTAGAGTAAAAGAGAAAGATCCCCGCAATTTGCGAATTTCGGTTTTCGCGGGAGCCCCTCTGACTAACCATAAAAAACGTACGGCGCGTCCATACTTGTATTCGACCCTCCTACTTTTTTACTAGTTCACTATTAGTCGCTTTCATCGTTCCTAGATGGCGCTAGTAGTCCTGAAATATTGACCTCCACGGAAGTTCCTGGCCCACGATCTACTGTTTGTCCACAATTTGACCATTAGTACTTTTAATCGTACCTAGATGGCGCTAGTAGTCCTGAAATATTTGACTATTTTGATTATATTTCTGGTTTTGATGTCATAAAAACTATAAGATTGTATTGTTTATATCGCAGGCATCGCGGCGCTGCCGTCGGGCGAGCGGCTGTCTCCCCTGGACACGTTCCTGGACCTCCTGACGGCCAAGGCTTCCCTCAACGACCTGGACTTCAACCTCATCATCGAAGCCACGTTGGCCCTAGTGCAGCAGGACGCTGCCAACTAGAATAAACTACAACAAAATACTACTTTATAAACAGCGGCGGTAGCACGGTCGCATTTTTATCGCTTGTCACCATGTCTGTCACGTTCTAACAAGTATGTAAGTGCGAAAGTGACGGGCGTAGTGACAGGCGGTGTCTTGCCATTTCTTTACTGTTAAGATTGATATGATAATGCAAATTTTTTGCAACGGCTATATATTTAAGCCAAAAACTAGGTTCTAGGGTCAACGTTTAGATATATAGGTGTTTATTTTCTATTTTGATGGTCAATTAAGGACCTAATAATTCGGAATGCTAGCTTGGTGGGTCTCGATATAACTACTAATAGCGCCATCTATTATGGGAAGGCGTTAACATTGTACGAGTATATTAGCAAATGCTGTTTTTTCATATTTTTACTAGTTTAAATTTGTACAAAAAACTGTCAAATACGTTGCGAAATTAGTTTTTAAGGTGATCTCAGCTGTTGTATTAATTGTTGTGTTTAATTACGATCGTATAATAAACATTCCAAAATCATTGACATTCTTTATCCACACTGTCTTTCTTATAAATATGAAAGATAGCACAAATTTATATTAGAAATGTAATTAAAAGTACGTTGACATTACTTTATGTATGTGCAATTTTAGTGCAATATTATGTATTATTTATTCGTAATTGAAATAAAATAAAACAATTAATTCGTTCTTTCATTTAATTTAATTAGTTATATTCCTAACAACATTCACTACACAAAGAGGCATTTAATTAAAAATGCCTGAAAATAGTCCAATTAATTTTATAAACTGTCTGCAGCCACATGATTTTGCAAATTTGCAAAGTGGAAACCAAGGGACGAGTGGAAAGTGAGGTAATATCTTAATTTCCCAACTACATTATCTATATGCCGCATCCAAATTGTCACCTAAACAACACTTAATTGTAAAACGGATTATAAGTAACCCAATGGGCCCTCTGCTGATTCTGATCACTCGTGTGCGACGTGAACAGAGACTTGTACACCTCCGTCGTCTGCGGATCCTTTGCTATGCTGTAATCCTTCTTCGTCTTCTTGTAAGATGGGTCTTGTACCAGATCATTAGAGCCAAAAGCTCGCTTCTGTGACCCTAAGTGACCTCTAGGCACTTTGTTAGGGTTATACTTAGGTAGGGAAAGAGGAATGGTCTCAATTTCTTTTTTAACAGCCTGACTGGATCCAGCTTCTGGCTCTTCCTTTACCTCAGACACCTCAGTTTTGATGTCAGTTGAGGTTGAGGTAGAGGGAGCCTCTGAGGTTACTGTGCAAGCACTAGTGGCTTCTGTTTTGATAGGTTTATCAGTCTTGGATTTCTTGGTTTTCCTGTTGGCTACACGGGTGGCCATTTTAGTTTTGAGCAGCTCTATGTCCGCGTCTGTTCCATTGAGGATGATGACGTCATTGTCGGTGAAGGGTGTCTGGCACTGTGGAAGAGATGTTAAACATGATTGATTAGCAATTTATCTTGTATTTTTAAAAGAAAAAAAAAAATGGAGATAAATTATTGTCTTCACTTCACTAGAAGAATACAGGATGAAAGCATGTGCAGTGTGTAGTACCTTTTTTCTAAAATCTTTGTTGTAACAATGTGTTCAATATTTTAAGGCAGGGGTCACCAAAGGACTGCCAATTTATATATATTATTTCTTATTTAATAAACTCAAGTAGAAAGGACCACAATGGTTGTAATTTAAAAAACAACCGGACCCCTGAAGAAACTAATTGGTGACCCCTGTTTTAAAGAATACTTTGTATCTACTGAATTTTATCACTGGCCATCTGTTTTGTTTGTTTACATTCTTTTCAGGACAAATGAAATCACTTATAGGATTTAAAAAGTCAGGTTTACCATATGGCAGAGATGCTGCTTGACCTCCTTCAGCGCCCTCTCAGCCAGCACACAGCCGCAGCTCCAGAGGAACACGAAGCGGAACTTGCCGGACATCTCGATGCCGCTGATGGGGCAGATGTAGGGTGAGCTGTCACCAACAGCTCCGTCTGTGTGCTCCGTGGCCACGTAGGCAGGGTTCTTCACTAGCTTCAGGTCTTTGATGTCCTGGAATTTGCAATCCTTTTGTAAGTCATAATTGAAGCAATATGTTACAGGTAAATTTTCTTTTTTAAGTAGGAAATTTTTTTTTACATACAATTCTACCATAGAGAAAGGATGCAGCACAGTAACTGAGCACCATTCTTACCTTCATGTTTTTAATATGGCTGATGGATTCAGGCTTGGTTTCCTTGTCAAGCAAGGATTCCAGCACAGAGCTCTTGCTGTACAGGCGGCCGAGCCCGCACGCCACCACGGGCTCCTGCAGGGGCTGCTGAGACAGCGCGCAGTTGCGCCACTTGAAGGAGCGTTCTGCATCTTTGTCTTTCTAAAATATCACTTTTAGATTAGTAACGTAAGTCGAATTTAGGATTATTACAAAAGAAATCAACGTGAAAACATGTTTATTGCATATTTTAAGCTAAATAACTGAGATAGCAGATAAAACAAATACATACTTGCTCAGGTTTCTTTTTCATACGAACGAGTTCATCTCGCCGAGGAATGGTACCGCCATCACAACCCATTCCGTTGTTATTGTTATAACAATATCACGTGTAATGTAAGAAGTAATATAACGTAGAAGTAAACAGTGAAATTAAATTGATATAAAAAGATAAAATACGTCGTGAACGTGAAACGACAACAATACTTTATGACATGACAGCCATGACACATGCAAATCCATAGACATTTAACTTGACAATTTAGCTACGGAACCACGGTACGGTACCTATATACATACTTTACTCTTTGTACGGAACCCACTTAACCCTATATGTTGAAATATTTTGCTTGCATCTCTTTTTTCAATACATAAAATGAGAGTGATGCAGCCATGTCAGCAAAGTTGTTGGTATTGTGCACATCAACTTTTTGTTCAGTATGTTCTGCACCATTTTATAATCGCTGCGATAGGGTACATTTACCAGCCAGCCTATTATGGATAGCTTTATCCATCTTTATCCACGTGATAAAATAACTGTCACTGTTTAACACCGTGGGAAAGAAAGTGACGGACACCGTTTTATCACGCTGTCACGTAGACAAGAACGACCATCATAACAGTGCTAAACGTCAAACCTCAGCCGTCAAATTCACGTGTGTATTGTATGGTCAATGCACTTTACGAAACATATTAAGATTAAGCACAATTTTACGAAAAGTTGTAGCCCCGATGTTAATTACGAACAAGTAGACGTGTTTATTGTTTGATAATGCCAGATGTAGAAATGGATCGGGTCCCAGATAACGGTTCTGATGCCGAATCGACTACTCAAGATAGCGTAGACAACACCTCTGTAACAAAGTCTGGAAAGTTAACTAACAAGAAGAAAACTAGGAAACGTGGAATAATATTCCTATCTACTATCCCTCCTTACATGAATGTTGCTAAAATAAGAGAAACATTTAGCCAGTTCGGTGAAGTTGGAAGAATTTATCTTCAATCCAGTGCTAGTAAGTGTTTAGAGGTTATGTTTTTCAGTGGAAAATAATTGATTTCTCATTTGTCATGCAAATTTTCTATCTTCCGTCTGCATTAGTACTAACAGAAAATAGTAGTATTAGTAAGTATAACACTAAATTTCACAAACAGGAAAAAAAAACATTCATCAGTAGTTCAAACGATATAAAACTCCTGAAATATTATTTTGATTGACAGAGTTTTATTTCAGAACCCGGAGAAAAGCGCAAGCGCGTCCCAAACCAATTCACCGAGGGCTGGGTAGAGTTCCAGAAGAAGAAAGTAGCAAAAGAAGTAGCTCTTAAACTGAACAACACTAAAATTGGCACAAGAAAAAAGTCCCGCTACTATGACATGATTTGGAACATCAAATACATCCCACGGTTCAAGTGGATCCACTTGAGCGAGAGGCTGGCTTATGAGAAGGCTGCGATGAAGCAGAGACTGCGGGCGGAGATCTCCCAGGCCAAGAAGGAAGCCCATTACTTGCAGACCAATGTGGAGAAGAGCAAACGGTTAAAGAAAAAGAAAGCTCTTAAGGAGGATTAGGTTTAAGGTTTTAAATAAACAAAAGTTAATTTATGCTTTGTCTTTATTTCCAGTGCTCCTGCTTATTATGACTAAACATTGTATCTTTCTGATGCCAACTGTATGTCAGCCAAAATTCTGGCTTTTCGAAAGGCATTTAAATTATTAATCTATATCAGATAAACCAGTTTATTGTGATAATAAAGATAAATCTGAGTACCTATAAAAAAATCATTGCTGTCTTTGCTGAATCATAAAATTATCACCATAGCATTTAATAATAATAACCTGCCGTACCCATACAAAATCTTTCTTAATCTTTATTTCTGGCTAAAATCAACCCGTCCACTGACAATCTCCTCGACCCGCATCCTCTGCGCACTGTTCAGCGGGTCGGGCGTAAGCTTCTGTATGTATCTCCGCGGCGGTATATGATGGGACAGTATGCCCTGCGAGAACTCGCGGTGCACGCGCACGCCGCCGAGCGCGAGCGGCTGCAGGCGCTCGAAGCTGTGCAGCTCTTTCATGAACTGGCGGCGTTGCGCGACCTTGGCCCAGTGGTAGCGGTGGCGGCACACTACACGACTGAAAAGGGATTGTTAGGATTTCAGTATTTTTTTAATACCAAGACGTGACAGGTAAGCCCTGCCTGATGGTAAGCCTATACGCCTGCAACTCTAGCGGTGTCACAAGTGCGTTGATGAAGACGTGTATACAAGGATTCAATAACTTTAGATTCTAAACTCCAGTGGGGTCCCCATATTGCTACTCTTTCGAATAGACTGAGTTCTGCAGCTTTTGCAGTGAGCAAAATCCGTCAGTTAACTGATGTGAAAACAGCTCGATTAGTATATTTTAGTTACTTCCATAGCATTATGGCATATGGTATTTTACTATGGGGTGGTGCTTCAGAGATAAATACCATTTTTGTTCTGCAGAAGAGGGCTATTCGAGCAATATACAAAATGAACCATAGAGACTCACTTAGAGATAAATTTAAGGAAATTGACATAATGACAGTGCACTGTCAATACATTTATGAGAATATTCTGTATGTACATAAAAATATTGTAAATTTTAGAAAAAATTGTGAAATTCATAATATTAATACTAGAAATAAACATAAGCTCGCAGTGCCCTTCACTCGGCTCCATAAAATTAAAAAATCATTCATGGGTAATTGTGTGAGATTTTATAATAAACTTCCAAACCATATTACTGAATTATCTATTAATAAATTTAAGAATTATGTAAAGCGTAAACTTATATCTAAAGCGTATTATACCACACAAGACTACATGAATGATAAAACAACGTGGGATTAATTGTTATTCGAAATGATTATTTATATATTAGGTATATTTGATTAATGATGAGGAAATTGATATTCCGAATATTCCGATGTTTGTACTTCTTTTGTGTTTTTTACTTATTTATTTGACATTTAGATTTTATTCTAGAAACATTCTAGACTAGTATTTTTTATACAATTTTTTTTTCATGTTTGACGATCCTTTTGTGAAATTCTTATAGGGTAGGTGCGTTAGTTTTCGTCCAGCTCTAGTTTTCGTCCACTTGACGAAATGTGAATATAAATCTACATTGGTGCACAAATTTGTACGTATTGCAATCCTTAATGTCAAAACAATATATCTATCTACATAAAAATGATATTTCGCAAGTAGAAAATTAAAAATCTAATATATTATTTGCGAATATGTCAAGTGGACGAAAACTAGAGCATGGACGGAAACTAGCCCAATGACCCTATTTGTGTTAAATCTGATTTGTATAATAATCCAATATTATTATGGAATAATAACATCAATAAATTGCTCTGATAATTAGCTTAAGATAATTTATAAGTATGTTACGATTCATAAGTGCTTGTTGCTAGGCCTACATGAATAAAGATATTTTTGACTTTGACTTGACTTTGACAATGTGGTTTCACTTAAAGAACCTTGCTCAGCCACGCGCATGTGACAAATCTAGAGTGAAAGAATATTATTGGCTACATTAAATCAGTAAACATAATCAAAAATATTAGCCTAAGCCCACACAGGTGCTACATAACTGGACAAGAGGTGTCTGATTGTGAGTCCTATGAAACATTTAGGGTCCCTATCTAAACCTACTCTATTGGAGTCAAGCCCCCCTAAGTCAAAATACAGGATCCACCAGTACTTTTTAAACGAGTCGACCGAGCCCCGTGATCCGATTAGTTTTTTATTTGTAGTGTACAGTCGACTACAAAGAGATGTATCCACTTTTTCACCTTACTGCCTTGTAATAAGGTGAAAAAGTGGATACATCTCTTTGTAGTCGACCCTACCAACTTGTCTACTTACTATGCTAGCGCCAGTTTGGTGTAGCTCGGATGGATACTGACGTCTGACCGCGCTAATTCCGGGAACCCCGGGTACAGCGGCACCCGACGCTTCTTTGGCTCAGCCTGTTCTGCCTGATTCTGCATCCTTAGAGTAGTGTTCTATAGGAAAACTTGTAGCTGGGGTACAATATTTACATTTACAGGTATTTGAAGGGTTGTCTGGGGGTGACTGTTGCTAGGGAATGTTTGATCGTTATTGTCGATTGAAATAGTTTGTAAAATAAGGTTGTTATATCAATTATGATAACATTTAGGGACCCCAATAACATATGTATACTAATCTATGGACCGGGAGACAAACATATCTATTGTTATGTTATAATCACATAGGACATAGGAATTAAAGCCTAATTTCTCTTTACAATAAAAGCCAAACTTAAATTAACAGTTTATTATTCATACAGTAGTATCATTTAAATTATTAAAACTACTTCCCAACCTTCCCTTGCTTGTTAACTTTACATAAATTGATAACTTTTCCGGCTAGGAATCTTCACTATGTTGAAACTTTCCACTGGACCTTTGTTCAAATTATTGTAGGATATTAATTAGACCCTAAGACTATACATTTAAGGTACAAATTCACATTACTCAAATATGTTTAAATGCCAAAAACAAGATTATTTTGCATACAACTCTTCCTGTTATTCAACAAATAACAAAGATGATAAAATCTCTAACTCAACAAGACAACATGGATTGTTCAATTATATTTCAGAAAAGTAACACCTCTACTTGTATGTGTGATATCCAGGAATTATAAAATGTTTGATGTAGGCAGTGATATTTATGCATAGAGAATTTAACAGCAAATTTTTCAGTTTTTAGCCAAAATGGTATAATAATGAGATCATGACATCAACACTTAATGAAAAATGATATTGTTGTAAAATAAAGTATATTCAAAATAAAGTATAAATGTTGCTGTCAAACCACAGGTAATCGAATTTTATTTCTGGCTAAAATAAAATAAGATATCAATATTTCTACAGGTATAATTGCTATCCTGGATGGTTTACATCTTCTGTTGGCCGATAAATCTTTGGGAAAACTTACCTACTGACAACAAATAGGTAATCACAGATACAATGAGAGGAATTAAAAATCTTATTGTAAAAATCTTGTACATACACTTTGCAGAAACAAAGCATACTGTACAAAGTGTCAGTATTAGACTGGACAAATCCAGTCAAAACAAATGTCCAGTGGGAAGCGTTATTTGTGTGTTAGCTCAGGAGGCGGAGACGGCGGCCACTCTGCTGTTGCAGACGCATTCATTGAAGTTGTTCACTAGCACCGCACACAGCAGGGACTTGTTGGGGTTTGTGCTGTAGCATTGCAGGACCTGGAATGAGAGATAACATGTTATTCAAATAGTTTGTTACAGGAAGAACGGAGATATCACAAAAGGTGACAAAGAAGTAAATGAACAGAGTTATAATCTGGGCTGTAACTGCGAAAATCGAAGTTCTTAAATTGCGGACATCTTTCTCTGTCGCTCTTATTACGCCTTCATTGGAAAAGAAGTAAAAGAGAAAGATCCCCGCAATTACCGAATTTCGGTTTTGGGGGCCTAGTATTCAGCGGAGCTGGTTCCTAACAAGGTTATAATTTTAGGAAGTTAACAGAGTGGTAGCCCAGGGCTAGCTTGGCTTTAGTGGTTTTTCCATTTTGTAATTTACCTATTTCAATAATGTTTCTTATAACGTAATGTCACTTAATGTTATAAACCTAGTTAAATGTTAGGGCACAGGAAAACACATATGCATTAATCTGACTTCTCAATTTTTAAATTTAGACCACAGCCGTATTGAACAGGTCCCATAAAAGCCTGCTTGGTATTTTGTAAGTTCATCAAACATTGTATTTACACAATAGCTTCAGTCTGCAAATTTTATCAATAGGTATTAGTCAAATTTAATCGGTAAATACCTATTGAAGAAGAAGAAGAAGAAAGACATTAAATTCCATAAAGCACACATACACAGGACAATAAGATTCATACAATTTGGTTAAATTTGTGTTAAGAGCTTCTGTTTTAAACATTACTCAGTTCTTTATGTATGTGCACTGTTATGACAGAATTAGAAAAATTTAATGTAAACAAAACAGTTTACAGAAGCTTAAGCAGAATAACATAATCGAGTACCTTTGCTTTTTCCTCTTGACATGGTGGTAGCTTACTGGCAATTTTATCCTTCTGCGCTAACTCAAACAAATCATTGGCCTCTTTCAGAGTCTTTTGATATTCAATCTGCATCCCGCTGTTGATTTTCTCGTGTGCTCGCTTTAGTCCTTCAATCCTCCGAGCCCAGTAGGCCTCCTCTGCCGCGTTGTCTAGTTGCTGCCTTCGCGACTCGTAGTACTGAGGCGGAACGAACTGAGGTGCCACAGGCGCTGCTGGCTGAGCTGCTTGCTGTAATGGTCATTGATAACATTAATAAAGGAAATTGTTTTTTTTTTCTAGCTTTCAAATCTACACGGTCATGGTTTAAAAAGTTAATGTACTACTTAAAACCGGCTATTCACAAGTTTAACTTGGTTTTCTAAACTAAAAAATAACCTAGAATTCCAAGGTTATCCATAGAGTATCTTCACGACACAATCGCAGTTATTGATCTTTTATTCGCAAGAAATTAAACGGAAGGTAATTAATTAAGTTTTTAGTGGTTTGGTAAACAAAACACTTGGCACAGTTTGTTTAATCTAGGCGACATTGATGTAAATTATGTAATTCAAAATCAGTCTCCTACATTGGCGGCCAGTTGAGCCTGTATCCTTTCTAACGCGTCCTGGGAAACTTGAATAGCATTTTCGTTATCCACGCTCAGTTTTCTGGTGCTTTGCGAGCCTCCCATGTTATTAAAAAAAATAATCCAAGTAAATTTATGTTCGGCGAATCACGTCAGAAAGTCATTTTTTGACAACTGGCTTAGCTACCATAGAATAGATATACTTAACCCTGTTAATGATTAGAGATGATTAGAGCATGTTCCCTATGTCATTCATAATATTTGTATTAGGCAACACTGGCATATTTGAAGTCCAAAATGAAGTGATGGTATGACTTGATTATATTAAAATGCAATTTAAACCACAAATTTAATATAAATCAATAATTTATAATAGAGCTGCATCCAAAAAAATTAAAATATTATTAAGGAACTATAAACAGTGTGGGAGAACAAGTATAGGTGGCAGCACCAGAACCGCTCTTTATTAGAAAGTCCTCACTAGATGGCGTTTGCAGCATCTTCAAATCATCTTCAAATGCACTTGTTGGAACGTTATGGGATGGGATTGGCAACTGTCAAAGGTTTGCATAGATGGCGCCATCATAGCTTGCCCCTTTTTCTATGAGATGAGAGGCTTAAAGGACTGGCATCCAGGGCATTAAAAAAACAAAAATTTGACACAATACTAGGGATTGACAGAGCAAGCTACAATGGCGCCTTCTGCTAAATACTTCGACCTGCCAACCCCATTGCGTGTAGTACACAATACACAACATTGGAATAGTATACAGGGTGATTTGTAATTCGACCTATTCCTTGAAAGGGATTATTCTAGAGTTAGTTGCAAAGATGGTCAGGGGTTTAAATTCGTTGGTTATCAAATTATTAAATTTTTTTGAAGAGAAAAATTATGGAAATATTACTTATGATTATTTTAAATGATTCTGAAAAGAAATAGAGATTTATAAAATACTGTTGAAGACTGTGTTGAAGACATTTCATAAGCTATTTTTATTTAATATCCTGAGTGGCCAACCACTATCCCATCAACAAATCATCGTGCTTTTCTTTTGTAACAATTTTGTACTGAAATGGCAGATCGGTTGAACAAAACTATGGCAATCGAAAGTCATTAGTCTGATGTACTGTCGGAATGTATACAAAATTCAAAAATTTCGACCTGGAAAAAAATCCTGAACTTTTCGTATTTTTTTATGGGAATCGAATTTTTCCATTACCATAATTTTAAAGTTTCCTTTGTTTTATGTGAAGTTTTCCTGAAATTTCCGAGAACTTTTTGAAACTTCTCGCAACTTTCACATCTGAGTCGGACCAAGCTTACTCAGCATGCCATTTGATGACAAAGTACCTATGGTATCTAATGTATTTTTTATGAAAAAACTATATCTAATCTGTCTGTAATGTACGGAGTTTTAAATGCTTTTACTAAATAATTGTTCTAGTTGTCCTTTTCCTGAGCACTCCTTAAAGCACATATATTATGTCGTAACACACACTAGTGTAAAATTTTATCAAGCATATAAAAAATATTTAGCTAGTTGTCCTATTCCCGACTTTCCCGAGCACTCCTTCAGGCGCTTACGCCGTTGTCGGACAATGGCGGTGGAACCGGTCGGGCCGGTCGCTATCATCGCCGTGCTTTCTTCTGTCTGATCGCGGTGCGATCCGGCTCGCGGCGGAACTTCGTCCGTCCGGTTTATATTATATCGAACTTTGGACATTGTACGTAGAGGTGAAACGAAAAACGTGACTTTGAGTCACATTGCAAAAGAAAACATACAACACAGCGGTTACACATTCATTCGAGGGAGCTTGTAGAATCAGAATCTGTAGCATATTGTGAAATTAGATGGAATACATGGAATAGGTCAACTAAAGACATTTAAAAAAAAAGTGGCCAAGTGCGAGTCGGACTCGCCCATGAAGGGTTCCGTATTTAGGCGATTTATGACGTATTAAAAAAAAACTACTTGCTAGATCTCGTTCAAACCAATTTTCGGTGGAAGTTTACATGGTAATGTACATCATATATTTTTTTTAGTTTAATCATTCTCTTATTTTAGAAGTTGGGGGGGGGGGGGACACATTTTACCATTTTTGGAAGTCTCTCTCGCGCAAACTATTCAGTTTAGAAAAAAATGATATTAGAAACCTCGATATCATTTTTGAAGACCTATCCTATAACTATATATATATATTTTTTTTTTTATATAATTTTTTTTTCATCAAACCCATACGTGTGGGGTATCTATATACCCCACACGTATGGGTTTGATGAAAAAAAAATTTTTGAGTTTCAGTTCGAAGTATGGGAAACCCCAAAAATTTATTGTTTTTTTTCCATTTTTGTGTGAAAATCTTAATGCGGTTCACAGAATACATCTACTTACCAAGATTCAACAGTATAGTTCTTATAGTTTCGGAGAAAAGTGGCTGTGACATACGGACGGACAGACAGACGGACAGACAGACGGACGTGTCCCCCCCCCTGTAACTTCTAAAATAACAGAATGATAAAACTAAAAAAAATATATGATGTACATTACCATGTAAACTTCCACCGAAAATTGGTTTGAACGAGATCTAGTAAGTAGTTTTTTTTATACGTCATAAATCGCCTAAATACGGAACCCTTCATGGGCGAGTCCGACTCGCACTTGGCCGCTTTTTTAAATCCCTCTAAAGTGTCATTCTATGGAACTTGCTAACTATACTTGGTCAACCAGATCTTGACAGTAGAAAAAGGCGGCAAATTTGAAAAATGTAGGCGCGAAGGGATATCGTCCCATAGAAAATTTGAATTTCGCGCCTTTTTTTACTGACAAGATTTGGTTGACCAGCTATATGTAAACAAACCGCCATATTGAAACTGTCAAAAATATGATTTTACTAGTGACTTGTTTACATATATACTTGGTCAACCAGATCATGACAGTAGAAAAAGGCGGCAAATTTGAAAAATGTAGGCGCGAAGGGATATCGTCCCATAGAAAATTTAAATTTCGCGCCTTTTTTACTGACAAGATTTGGTTGACCAGCTATAGTTAGCAAGTTTTATAGAACACTATCACAACAACAAGAAAGTTTCAGAGGTAAAGCATCAACGATTCCTACGATTTAATTTTAGGCGCGAAGGAAAACTCCAGGAATCTAGAGCAAGCTTAACCGACTTAATGAAGTTTAAGAAGAGGCTTGTCGGTACTTAGTGAACAATGTCGGCTCGGGCTCGGACAATCCCGGCTGCGCCGATTAAATAACTCGGGAAAACTCGCAGCACCTAGCGCGCCTACTAATTCTTTAACTTATATTATAAATCTTATAATCTGTGTTTCTTGCTCAGGATCTCGAATTCTCGACTATTATGGTGCGTGTCCAAGGGTGCAGTGAAGCAGTTATGAGACGTATGCTACGCATGGTTTAACCATCGTATGTTTTGTTCACACAATAATTAATTAAAATATCTGGCGAGACCACGCCACCACACGCCACGCTAACTTTGCACAAACTTGGCAGTAAAAATGCATACATATGCCTATAACCTCGATACTTGACGTAGCACTTGGCATGAAAACTTTGTGTGGATCGACTCTACAAAGCTAGCAATACATATAATAGAGTATATGCGGAAAGACAACAGTCGTGAAGTGTATGGGGCTCAATTATAGTCTTCCACGGGATGTCCACGGGGCATTCCACGACTCTTCTCTTTCCGCACAGACTCTAGCAATTATGACGTAAAACGCTGGCTGTTTTGAATGATCACGCATTTCTGTCACCCGCGACAAATGTTTCAGTGACAGAAAAATAATCTAACCATATGAACCATATTCTAATAAACGTTTGCAGGAAAATGGCGGACCTAGAGGCCATAAACTCTCATTTTAATCATTTTATTACTCAGTCAAAAAGCGGTTGATTTAAAATTACCCAAAAATTATTAGCAACTAAGAACTATTCGGCTGACGAGGGTCATATTGTATGAACTTGTTTTAAGAGATTTTTGCAGTGAGTTCGAAAAGTTGTGCATGCGTTGTGTAACGTGTTTCTGTTTAGAGTGATGGAGATTGCGGCCATAATGTGGACTCGGGCTACGCATGTAAGTAAATGGGAATTCGTTTTAACCATACATGTAAAAAGCTTGATTTATTCGATACTCTTCGTGGCTGGCATTATCATTCAATGCCTTTGCGGTCGTGTACAATACAAGTAGGTATATTCTCTGGAAAAAGCACAGAAAGTACGTATACTTTACAGGAAATGCAATTCTGTCTGTGAGTTCCAGCTAACAACTTTTACACAGGGTGCTGGTATTTCAACTATAGGTACCTGGTATACCCGGTGCTTCTAGCACGTATACATAACGCTTACTTAAAAATTCTAGACCTGCGGATTTTAGTGGCACGTTTATGACATTTTTGCTGCCAAATTGTTATAAAATTGTAATATTTTGAAGTAAAACTACTACTACTTAAACCTGGACGCTTCCGAACTTCCGAAGTCCTGGGGAAAGACTGCTATAGGCTATATGCGGCTACGTATAGTAGACACCAAGAAGATTGACAGCTACGCGAGCTTTTCGAACTACCCTCACTTGTTCTTCATAAATTAAAGCTATGGGGGGTGTTCAAACATTAACAACGATCTGATTTAGGGTTCCATATCTGGGGGCACGGTAGTGCCCCCGCCAAGTCGAGCGCGAAGCAAACACTGCCGTACCATCCTTTACTGGAACCATTTCGCCGCATTTTCAGGCCCCTATTTGAGAACCTCTGGATAAGACCAGAACGCAGAAATTTTCGTCATCCAGTAAGCTATAATCACATACTTAAAATCCAAAATTTCAAGTCTGTAGGTCATTTAGTTCCGAAGTTAAGCTAAAGCAAAGTTTCGCATTTATGACAATCATTCACTCATGATCATCAGAATGGAACTAGTACTTCCCATAAACTCAGAGAGCTGAAATTTGGTACAGAGTAAGGGTTTAATGGCCACATAAAGGGAAAACCTAAAAATATTGCAATATCAGTCACGTTTTAAAGATCTAAGAACTGCATAAGTAAGTTTGTAATCCCATATAAATATATGATATTACAAAGTTACTGTTGCAGTTCCTACAAATAGTAGGTAAAGTAAAGGTACACTACGATGTACGATGTGAGTATGAATGAAGATATGTTTAGTTATGATATGTGTATATATAGTTTGGGTATGAGTACCCGAAAAGAAGGACTGCCTACAAAAAGAGATGAGATCCCATCAAAAACCTTACATGTAAAAAGGCGCAATTAAGTCTCGCAACGCTTTTACTACAAAAAAGTTTTGAGATGTAATGTGAAACCAAGTCGGTTATTTTAATCAGTGCCAGGGGGTGTTAAAACCGTATCAATAAGATATCTTTAATTTGTAATACATATAATGACTTGGCAATCGCACATAATGCTTTACTCGTACCGTACTCGTAAATATGTGTAATGCTCAAACTGCAATTAGCGCTACCGTTATGTTCAATTAGAATTATTTTTAATAGGTGACGATGATCCTTTTGTCATTATGCAGCCGTGCGATGGCCAAGTCATTATACGTATTACAAATTAAAGATATCTTATTGATACGGTTTTACACCCCCTGGCACTGATTAAAATAACCGACTTGGTTTCACATTACATCTCAAAACTTTTTTGTAGTAAAAGCGTTGTGAGACTTGCGCCTTTTTACATGTAATGTTTTTGATGGGATTATACTTAACAAGGAACCCTTACAGTCATCAGTCAGATCAGTTGCAGGCCAGTAAAAATAAGTCTGGTTGCGGGCCGGATCGCGCCTACGCTGCGCCTAGTCGCCGCCTCGCATTATCAGCGTTCGAGTTCGAACTTCGAATCGTACCGTAATCACCCATTACGCGCACCACTACAGAGGTAGGTACTGCGATCGTTGGGATTGGACGCTCGTTTTTAGGGTTCCGTAGCCAAATGGCAAAAAACGGAACCCTTATAGATTCGTCATGTCTGTCTGTCTGTCCGTCTGTCCGTCTGTCCGTCTGTCCGTCTGTCCGTCCGTATGTCACAGCCACTTTTCTCCGAAACTATAAGAACTATACTGTTGAAACTTGGTAAGTAGATGTATTCTGTGAACTGCATTAAGATTTTCACACAAAAATAGAAAAAAAACAATAAATTTTTGGGGTTCCCCATACTTCGAACTGAAACTCAAAAATTTTTTTTTCATCAAACCCATACGTGTGGTGTATCTATGGATAGGTCTTCAAAAATGATATTGAGGTTTCTAATATCATTTTTTTCTAAACTGAATAGTTTGCGCGAGAGACACTTCCAAAGTGGTAAAATGTGTGTCACCCCCGATGTAACTTCTAAAATAAGAGAATGATAAAACTAAAAAAAATATATGATGTACATTACCATGTAAACTTCCACCGAAAATTGGTTTGAACGAGATCTAGTAAGTAGTTTTTTTTTATACGTCATAAATCGCCTAAATACGGAACCCTTCATGGGCGAGTCCGACTCGCACTTGGTCGCTTTTTTTTAATACTAATTCTCATACAATTCTTGAAATCGGAAAAATGCCACTTCTTAAGCGTAGTTACAGTTACTAACTAATAATAGTTTTCGTTATTTTTAACTCGAATCCTACCCTAGCGTTTCCACATTCAGCAAACCCATATATTCCCATTACATACTGCCGTATTCGAACTTCAAGATATTCACAAGAGACGACACGTACTAGATCCATTCTAATAGATACGTTATGGTTTAGATTTCAACTAGTTCTCTTTTGCAGTGCAATTCGGGCAACCAATGTCACTTTTACGATAGATCGTGTTAGATATCTATTATATGTGAATTAGATCTCTGAGTAATATCTTGTGGAAATCGTACAAGAGTATCTCCAGAATCGCGGAAATGTCAAATTTGACAGGTTAGATCTTAAACATATCGTTATCGTATCTTGGCGATGTCTAAATAGTAGTTTATGCAACAGTGATATAATAAGGGTTCTTAAAATTCAAGGGTCGAAGTTACAAAACGAGACGTAGTCGAGTTTTGTAAAAAAAGACCCGAGAATTTTAAGAACCAATTATGAGCTGTTGCATACATTACTTTTTCTATGACAGCTGCAGCAAAAAAAAAAAAAAAAAAAAAAAAAAAAAAAAGTTATTATTTAAAAAAAATTGAGTTATTATTTAAAAAAAAAAAGAGTTATTATTGTAAATGAAAACATACCTCTTTCAATCAAGATGATCGGAACTTGTATCTTTAAAAAAAATAAAGCAGTTGTATTATACTCATAAGATGACTGCTAGCAGCATAAACTACTAATTTTCTACTCCAGCACTTAAATGCGTCAATTAAATGACTGACAGTGATATCTAAAGCAATGTCATTTGAATGATTTGTCTATAGGCTCATAAGATGACTGCTAGCAGTCATCTTATGAGTATAATACAACTGCTTTATTTTTTTTAAAGACACAAGTTCCGATCATCTTGATTGAAAGAGGTATGTTTTCATTTACAATAATAACTCTTTTTTTTTTTAAATAATAACTCAATTTTTTTTAAATAATCTCTTTTTTTTTAATAATAACTTTTTTTTTTTTTTTTTTTTTTTTTGCTGCAGCTGTCATAGAAAAAGTAATGTATGCAACAGCTCATAATTGGTTCTTAAAATTCTCGGGTCTTTTTTTACAAAACTCGACTACGTCTCGTTTTGTAACTTCGACCCTTGAATTTTAAGAACCCTTATTATATCACTGTTGCATAAACTACTATAGTATTACAAGTACTTACATTTAGGAGTTAGTGCCTACATGCTAAACATACATTAAAATAACTAATAAATATATTATAATATCCACGGCACAAAACTAATTAACATGTAATAAAAATAAAAATATGTCAAAATTAAAATTAAAACAATTAAATCAATTAAATTCCTATTTATTTAACATTAAAAATGAGAGGTCTGTCGCCTGTATGCAGATAGTTCCAACGCCTCATAACAGGGCACTCACACTTTTCAATAACAGCACTCAGGAGGCTATTGGTACTCTCTCGCACTCTGCGCATCAGGGAGGCAACACGTTCCGTTTATAGGATTGATTATAGGTACTCTCTAGAATAAATATCGCTGACCCTGAACCTAATCAGTTTTTTGACCCCTACAAAACTCGTGGTGCCTTAACTGTTGTTTTAAAATTATGATTCAATCATGATCAGTCATGTTTCAAAAGCCATTCACCAAGCGATATCTCACACCAACGATAATATCAAAAACTTTTTCATACCTTCTTCCAATGTTATACCATTTTACCTTTACCGCTGCTTTCAAGAATAACGATACATATTTGTATAAGAGAACGTTGGTTCTATATTTCTTCGCCCGCAAAGATAAGTTGGTAAAGCAATACAAAAGACTAGATTCTTTATGGTATAATTTAGGCAAGCGACTCATTTTATGTATCAACCATTAATTGCCGAGATTGGGACGGTTTTTTTATTACGTTTTTTATCGAAGCACCTGTGCGTAAAAGCGCTCGAATCCAATGACTGGATATTTTGTACAAATAAAACAATTTTTAGAAGCAATTAGCGTTAAATATTAGACTTAATCTACTGGTTAGTAGAGTTGATTTTGGGTTAGATGTGAAAAATGACTTCTTTTTAAATAAGGGTGAGAAGACGCGACCACTGACAGGCCGGAGGCAGGCAGGTAGAGAAATCGATTGTTATTACTACCTACCTACATCGGAAACCAATTCTGGTGTTTTTTTAATCGTCGGTGGCAAACAAGCGTGCGGCCCGCCTGATTTTAAGTAGCCACCGCAGTAAGGTTGATTTCACGTGCGAAAACTTTAATAAAGGAACAAACTGTATGTACCTAGAATAAGAATGAATATTTATTTGAAAGAAAAAACCTTATTAACAATACATAATGTCCAGTGGCCCCACACTAGGCTATGCCTAAGATACATAATTATATTTTTTGGTTGCCAAATCATTCACCGAATAGAAACATTGATCTACTTAATATTTGCCCTACCTACGGTCCCTACGGACACATTTGAAAAAATTTGCAACGTTTTAAGACGAGACAGGAGCTGAGATTTAAATATTTTAGGTAAATAATGTAAATATACCCGTCTCGCTAACGGAAGCGGCTCCTAAAACTAGTACGATAAGGACAAGGCGAAAAATCCTGCGTAAAAATCTTAAAAATCGAGGTTTCGTACTCGACTGTTTCCTCCTCCAAAACTTAACCAATCGTAACCAAATTTGGAAATCTAAATGATTATGAAATTATCTGTGTCGGACCGTTTTGATTTTTTGGCTAATTGATATCAGTTTTGAATACCATGCCTCTCATTGCGGCATAGTCAATTAGGCCATTTTGGCCATTTTTGAAGGGCTCTAGCGCCTTAAAAAACAAAAATATCAAAAAAAGCAAAACGGTCCGACACAGATATTGACAATATTAATCTGTGTTGAAAAAATAATTGCTCTAGCTTCAAAACCCACGGAGGAAACAGTCGAGTACGTTTGTATGGAGATATGACCACTCCTGTTGGCTCTTAAGTGTCGTATTGTCTTCCTATGGTACCCCATTGGCACAGAGGGCCTTCGTGAGACGTCGCCATCCGCTCCCGTCCTGTGCCTCGCGCTCCGCGTCCCTCCAACTTAGTCCAGCTGCCTGCAGCTCGTCGTTTTAAGTACTTGAAGAATATTCATGTCATTACCGAATGTCGTTGAGAGTATCTTCCATTGAACGGCGGCGGTAACCGCAGTACTATCAAACACACTGTTAACTGTACATCGGCGGACCGTATGCCTTTTGTAATAAGGTCCAGTGATGTACAGTTACATTAGGTACGTATGTTATAAGAAGATTGTTACAGGAATATTTGACTTCCTCCCATCCACGTAAGAAGAAATAAGATATGATCGATCCTCCCCCTCTCGTCTTACCTACGTAAAAAAATAAAGGTCACTTTTGACACTGACAGATCGTATCCATAACAAATCCACATCAATTACAGGCCTCCCGGTGTTACCTACCGCATCTCCCTCCAATATTTCACAACCAGATGTCCAACACTACGCAATACGATGTCATAATGTTATCTACAAATACCCATAAGCACTCTAAACCCCCATACATACAGTCAATAACAATTACTAACTTTAAAATACAACTTTATGTATTCACGATAAGGTTGAGATTTCAATGAAGTTTGTATGGAGTTAAGTCGTTCTGGTGTTGAGGGGTGCGCCCGCGCAGGTCGCGCGTTGATGTCTTTTGTATGCAATCATGGCACTTCGTTTTTTAGTTGGGTGAGGAAAGTCTTTAATAATGTTTGTCTATTATTATTCCACCGAATCTTGACCAAAAGTATTCTTTATTTACATGACAAATTTTCATAAAGAGCGTACTCCCATCTTAAGAACCGGCAGCGCACTTACGACCCCTCTATTATATTTAAAATAAATAAATAAATATTATAGGACATTTTTACACAAATTGACTAAGCCCCACAGTAAGCTCAAGAAGGCTTGTGTTGTGGGTACTCAGACAACGATAGATATAATATACAAATACTTAAATACATAGAAAACAACCATGACTCAGGAACAAATATCTGTGCTCATCACACAAATAAATGCCCTTACTGGGATTCGAACCCAGGACCGCGGCTTCACAGGCAGGGTCACTACCCACTAGGCCAGACCGGTCGTCATAAATACACGCTGTATTTATCAAACATAATTTTATTCTGTAATTTATATAGATACAAATCTTTTTCAAAAAGGCACCAAACCAGGTCCTTGCGGCCTTGGTAGTATTTCCGCTGCTTTTACCTACATGCTACATGTTATAAGTTATAAGAAATTGTTCTCGCTCTCGAGTCAAGAACAATAGTCGGCGGCTCTTCAAGTCAAGAGCTCAAGAGTCAAGAGCCGCGCTCGCGGCGACGCCATTATTTCGAGCAGCTCGCAAAACTCATTGTAGAGAACTCTTTCACTAGAATTTCAAATTATTGTGGAAAGGAAATGTATTTTTGAATGCTTCTTTGAAACTCCAAATATAATGATTGCACTGATTGGTTGTTGACACTTTTAAGATTGGAATGACACGAACCTATAGTTGGTCAAACATATTTGTCAGTAAATAGGAACAAAGAAAACTATACTCATCCTTTTCTTTTGGATGCTGGTACCAGTGTAAGACAAAGATAGTATGATTCTCTCTGTCTATGTTTGAAGTGAGACAGTCCTTTGACACGCTATAGCCAGCCACATATAAGTTATAATCGAAGTTACGCTCTCATCAACGACATTTGGCATGAACATTCAAGTAACATATATTTAGATGTCTGGTAATAGTTTTCGTTGTTAGTATGTAATTGTAATACAAATATTACAAATAAATTACAACGTGTGTGTTTATTATTAACAAGCTTTTATTAGGTCGACCTGTATGTAACTATGTAATGGAATCTAAGGTAACTAATTTAACCATCTTCCAAGGATCGTAGCGTCATGAAAATTGGCAGCTGTATGTAGTTCTGATGACAGTACAATAATATGGTACTGTCGAACTGATCTGATGATGGAGACAGGAGGTGGCCATAGGAACTCTTTGATGAAACAACGCTACTTAATTGTGTTAGGGGTTTTTAGAATTGTCTCGATGAGTATTAGTTGTCTGTCGTAAGAAAAGTACAGTCAGCGATAAAAGTTTGTACCAAAAATTAAATTTTTGCCAAAAACTTATTTGTGTACAAAAATCGTAAACCTTTACTAAAATTTTTTACACACTTTTATTTAGCTATAATGCTATTGGTTGATCTCGCACGTCTCCTCTCATTCCGCCTCAGTAAGAATAGAAAGCCGCCCTCCGTCAGTAATTGTGATAGCATTTTTTTTTCAAAATATAAAACAACTGTCTCTCTCCAACTGGGATGTTTGTTCTAAGATATACGAGGCGGCATCGATGTGGCATATGTCGGATAGAGCTGCAGCTATGTGCGTCATGTCCAATTATCACGTGCAGTGTCGCCAAATAAGCCGCGAGGCATTTATAATTACTTGTTCGGACACGGATGGCTTCTGCCCATTTCTGTTCACGCAATCTACATAATTATATTCAGTGTTGGAACAGCTGACGGGTGCCCTTGAGGCCTATTTGCTGCTATAAAGTCCCACTGCTGGGCACAGGCCTCCTCTCATGCGCGAGAGGGCTTGCATTATGTAGCATAATGGTCTACTGGCGGATTTCTTAGGTCTCCCAAAAGGATCTTCACATGGACAAGTCGTGCGCTGCACATATATGAATATGTATATCGCTATTTCGCTCGACATTCCTAGTACCATCGCCCACACTGACCTGACAGTTCGTAAACCTTATTACAAATGGCATAAGGCCCACCGATGGACTGTTGTTTGTACGAGAGTAATTAAAAAATAAATAAAATAAAATAAAATAAAATCACTTTATTTCAGACAATAAGTCCATATAAAATTAAAATTACTATAATATAAAAATATTAAACTTAAACTAAGAGTTGCTTCAGTCGCCATATGACTAGTCTTATATTTATTTTGTTCAAATTTTACAATGTAGTTACCTACTGTCACTATAGGTATTTCTTTCACTTTTTGTTCTCGTTGTGGTGAACGGATGACCAGTAACGAAAGATGGGGCTGTACAGGCTCTCGGAGACGGTCTTAAGTATTCGATTGTCTGAGTTTCTCAATCTCTCCCAGAATCCTGCTATCCGACTTCTGATGATGGCGAAGAAGTCGGGCACCCCTGCTTCTGCGAACATGCTCGATGCGCTACAATACCTGGGTAACCTCAGTAGAATGCGAAAAGCGTCATTGTATTGGACCCGCAAAGTTGAAAATGCTTTTCTACTGAAGTTAACCCAAAGTTGACAGGTATACAAACACTGACAAAATGCTCTGAACAGAGTCACTTTGACATCATTTGTACATCTCGCAAATTTGCGCGCGAGCATGTTACACCTGATGGACAGAGCGCGTCTTTCTCGTTCCATGTCAAGGTCATCTTTTAAGTCACTGCACAAGATGTGTCCAAGGTATTTAAACTTATTCACTACCTGCACCGGCGAGCCATTCAGAACTAGTTTAGGTATCCTGTCCGGACCTCTGCCAGCCCTAAATACCATCATCTCGGTCTTCTGAACGTTATATTTTAGACCATGAGCCGCCGCATATCGTTCACAGACCGAGAGTAGCGTCTGAAGACCACTGATAGACGGACTCAGCAGCACCATATCGTCCGCATAGCTGAGATTGTTAATGTAATTAATTTAAATTGTTTAAATCTCACGTAGAGTTTTATAGGTACACAGTTAAAGCGTCACATCCCGTCTAAACGGAAACCTAACCTGTCCGTCTCCTCGTAGCGTGAGTTAATTAATTACTTGCACTTTAAATTCACTTAATTACTGAGTGATGTAAAACAAATTACGTTGGTAGTATGTGTGCAATAAGAATGTCTACCTGAGTTACTTTTCTGTGCTTATTTGTGCAATGAATGCACGTGTATTACTACTAGTAGGTACTAGTACCTATTATATATGTAAGAGTTTTACGAATTTTGCACAGAGGGATTTTTTTTACCTCATCAGCTTGTAAAGTCCCTTTTTATTCGTCAAAAAATGAAGAAAAAAGTTGCATTTAATCCACAAGAGTGCCAAAATAATTTGATGCAGATTTTGAGTACTTTCCTCGTGTTGGCTGCTGGAATTTACTTTTTAGTACTAATTTGGAATGATAAATATTTGGAATTGATTTGTAACTTTTTGAGCCGGGCCCAATCCTCCATCCAAGGCCTTGATATGGGAAAAAGCCCATGAGCCGTGGCAAAACGCCGGGACAACGCGAGAAACATGATGATCTGCAGTTTTGAGTTGTAATTATGTGGCAGCTATTGCAAACGTCTTTTATGATACATAACTCAAGAATAAAATGTTTATTTAAACAGACAAACTTCTCGCTCATCCAGTAGAAAACAACACGTAAAATAATTGTAACTTGCAACTCTGCTCAAATTTCACAAAATTTATTTAATTAAAATATTACGATCCCGTACTCAGTCCAGTACACGGCCACGAATACAACGCAAACACGATAGTGTAGAACAGTTTTATGTTATGGTATAATGGTGGTGAGTTATGCCGTTTTGATTCTGGGGGGGTTTTAGCCTGAAGGGGTATTACGAGACTAGCATGATGGAGTAGGTACGGGTACGTCTCGATCGGAAATTAAAGCATTTTCAATTCATTTTTCTTTTGGCTCTTTTGCAATCTCTTAGAAGTGGAAAGATTAAAGGAAATTTGTATTTATGAACGTTTTTTCTTTCTTTTCGTGAGAAAGGTTTTAGCTCAAGGAAGGAATAGTACATTGTGCAATATGGGGCGTAAGTTAAATATTGCAAACTAGAGTAAGTTAAACCGCGACGGCTTGCCGGAGCGATTTATAGACTCGAGTTTGCAATATTATTACGTCCCGAGTTATTACACACAATGTTTTTCATCACACTTGCGATACAAAAATGAAGTAGGTATAAAGACAAAAAACTGTTAATTATGGTACTAGAAACTTCATTACTCCCCTAGGGAAAACGCTTTTTCTAATACTCCCGCTAAGCCTGCGTGCAATTGCACATTTACTGAGCGAATGTGATGAAAAATAAATAAATGTAAGGACATGAATCTGGGGGCACGGTAGTGCCCCCGCCAAGACGAGCAAAGCGAAGCGCAAGGGCACTACCTACCTTTTCTCGAAGTGCTTCGTCGTTTTTTTGAACCCTCATAACTTGGGTTTGGATTATACCAGATAAACAAAATTCTCGGGATATGGTGTCAATAGTGGACTTATTAAACATAAAAAAATTCAATTGCATAGCTCTTATACTTAAGATTTTATTCATATCTAAAAATCCCCGATTTCGTCACTGACTCACTCACTCACTGTTGATCATCAAAACCTCTAGGGTACTTCCTGAAGTCCTAGGAAGCTGAAATTTGGTATGTAAGATAGTATTAGTACACAAACAACAAAAAAATTCAAAAACTTGAAATTTTTTGCCCCTAAGGGGGGGGAAAAGGGGGGTGGAATTTTGTATGGGAAATCAATAACCGCTGAACCGATTTAGTTGAAATTTGGTATGTAGATAGTTTTTGTAATGGGGAATGGCATAGAATAGTTTTCAACCCCAAAATCACCCCGTAAGGGTGAAAAGGCGGTGGAAAAGGGCGTTAGGGGAAAAAGAGGGTTGAAGTTTGTATGGGGCATCAGTAAAAAGCAGATTGTATAAAAGATGCCCCGAGATACGTATTTAAGGATTTTTAATAGTAGGTCCTTAAATCACACGCGCAACCCTTTAAATAGGGGATGGAAGTAACTTACAAAAAGAAGTGAAATCCCACCAAAAACATTTTCATGTAAAATGTTGCCAAGACGAAACCATAAGGCTCGCACTGACAAAAAGTTATCAGATCTCTTGTAGAGCCAAGCTTCTAACTTTACAAGCCCTAACTTCACAAACTCTACACCTTAGTCAAAATATGTGGCTTGGCTGTTTCGTTACTCCAAGAACTATTGTATTATAAAAAATTATGAATACCTAGTGAATACATTTTTCACCTTACGTCCATGTGACAGTAGCGAAACGGTCAAGCCACATATTTTGACTAAGGTGTAGAGTTTGTGTAGTTAGGGCTTGTAGAGTTAGAAGCTTGGCTCTACAAGAGATCTGATAACTTTTTGTCAGTGCGAGCCTTATGGTTTCGTCTTGGCAACATTTTACATGAAAATGTTTTTGGTGGGATTAAGAATTACATGATTCTCCTAGGGAGCCAATTATTGAAATTCGACCATACGAAATCGAAGGCGAATATTTTCACAAGAACTTTTAATACATATTTAGGTAATTTTGACTTCACCCGAAATCTTGATTATCACTATCAGTATACGAGTAGAATGGAGTTGCTGAGTAGGAATAGTATCGCCAACCCCCTAGGTTACATTGATAACCCCAATGACTCCATGACAAACACCATGCCTAATATCCCCCATGACAGCCCCCACGACCATTTCTTGACCGACCCCATGAGCACCTCCAAGAATAACCCTGTGACAAATTCAAATCATGACCATCGTAATATGCATTCCACTCTTGGATGTACGCTAGAACCTTGAGTAGGTAACTAGGTACCTACTAGGTTGAGCTTTTTTAGCTCCACGCGGAATCAAGGAGCTTATAAAACACTGGAGGTTTTCCATAAAACAAAAATTGGAAGCAAGGAAATGTGAACTTACGGCATTTGCACATACGAGTATGATATTTCGCTCGCTATTTCTTTATGGGGCAGTTAATTCCCTTGAGAGCTCAAGAGCTTATTTCTAAAAATCCCCTAAAAGCTACTTTCAAGAGAACTTCCCAGAGTATGATTGAATAAACTTAGCTTTTTCACTTTGTTCTCCGTACAAACTCCCGGTTTATTTATGTACCTATGTAGCTTTTCTGTTTGAAACTATCACCGCAGACACTAAAAAGCTCACCTTCCTCCCGACCGTGCTAGCCCCGCAGAAGACCGCATTCCTTCCTCCCTCCCTCCACCTCTCCCAACATGTTACAAATCCACCAACTTACACATGCCATCCACCAAAACACACATTAACCTTACACCCTGCACATAAGGCTCATTTTCAAACCGATTCCATTTGTTCGACTGACAAGCGGAACCGATCGGTTAACTTTTTTTTATAGGTGCCAGCGAAACTAAGGAACGAAATGATTTGGAGCAAAATTAAGTGTTTTTATGTGCAATTGAGAGAATTTCGGTTTGACAGAGCTGTCAGGTCTTTTTAGGGAGTCATTGTTTTGCTTTAAAAATCGGCTGGTTAAGATAATTGTGAGAATAGCCGCCGATCACAAAGGCCTTTGAAATATATATTATGGGCTGTTATTATTATACTGGATATATTTGTCTAAAATCGATTTTTAAATATATTCCAGATACTAAAATACTGTTTTTGTCCAATCAACAAATCCATCTAGTTTTATATTAAAATATTTTGTGTACTTATTGTTAGTATATATTATACATATATGTATTTTGATTTGCTGAAATGGCCGGCAGAAACAAATGGCTATTTGTCTTCAGTTATTTGTCAAAGAGAAGCTAATTTCATCAATTTCGATCCATCTATATAAGGATAACCTATTATCTCAAGATATCTTCTATCTTAGATCCGGCTGAAGGATGAAACTGGCTCGAATCGGCAATTCTAATCTAGATGTTATCTGGAGAGTATTGAATAACGCTTTATCGGGCCTTTCTCTTCCGCTGACACCCTGTATAGCTTAGATAAAGGACAGCCAAGAATGACGACGAAAGGGGACTAACAGGCGTATTTTAATACAGGTTATTAGATCTGGATTAGTGATGGATCTGATCTAATTCATAACCTGATATTAAAATCAGAATACGCCTGGATATTCTGGAAGTCACGTGATAGAAAATATTTTGACGCTTGAATTTTAAGTATACTACCCACAGCTATGCCCTTTTATTATATTTTTTTAGATTTTTTAATAACTATAGTGACTCGCCTCGGCTTCGCACGGGTTAACAGGTTATACATAAACCTTCCTCATCTATTTAAAAAAAACTCATCAAAATCCGTTGTGTAGTTTTAAAGATCTAAGCATACATACAGACAGACAGACAGACAGCGGGAAGCGACTTTGTTTTATACTATGTAGTGATGATTAGTGTCAGCTTTTAAAAATTAGTATGGAATTTGTTTTTCGCTAGTACCTAATTCTTATGATATAACATTTATAACTTTCGCGTTTTGGACACATATTAAATCTCTTTTACAACCGGGTCGGGTCGAGTCGGGAAACGTCAGTAAATAAAGGTACCTAGTAATAAAATAAATTAGCGTTATACCCGGTTGAAAATGTGGTTTAATAACTTTTATGTATGATAATCAAAAAACCGAAAAAAATCAAACGAAGGGGCATACTCGTATAGCAATGGTTAATGTAGGCACTGTGGTAATGTGTAAATGGTAATGTTAGGTGTTCACAATATCTGTACACGCACTCTAACAGCTTGACAATAGTGGCGTGCTCAGATATTTGTGAGCACCTTGACCGCTCCGATATATCTGATGGCGACTGTACAATAATTATTAAGAGATTCGAATACTGCTTCAGAAATTGAAAGCCTTAAAAGTCACTTTTTACACGACTGCCCAAAACAAAAAGAGTGTATTGTTTTCAGCGTTCATGTTTGTATGTATATTTTGGTTTGGTAATGGCATTTTAATGTTTTTTTTTTTAATTTCTCTCTACCTAAACTAACTACAAATTACAAAGTGATACAATTGAGCTAACAGACGGAATTTCATTACCTATAGTCTGTATTTTATCTTCTTTTTAAGCACAACCATTCGCTCCTTGGTTTTAGGCTGCGCTCAGTTATTTTGTAACATTTATTAGTAATTAACGTTAAAACTTCTCTTCTTTAATATCAGTATTTCACTGTTTAGGTGCTTCAGGAAGGCACAATGTAGCAGCTTGCAAAGTGGGGTTTATGATACAATTAAGAATTAATTTTGAAAATGGATGGAATATAATATAAAACCGGCCAAGTGCGAGTCGGACTCGCGCACGGAGGGTTCCGCACCATCAACAAAAAATAGAGCAAAACAAGCAAAAAAACGGTCACCCATCCAAGTACTGACCCCGCCCGACGTTGCTTAACTTCGGTCAAAAATCACGTTAGTTGTATGGGAGCCCCACTTAAATCTTTATTTTATTCTGTTTTTAGTATTTGTTGTTATAGCGGCAACAGAAATACATCATCTGTGAAAATTTCAACTATCTAGCTATCACGGTTCGTGAGATACAGCCTGGTGACAGACGGACGGACGGACGGACGGACAGCGGAGTCTTAGTAATAGGGTCCCGTTTTTACCCTTTGGGTACGGAACCCTAAAAACGAATCAATTACGTAGGTACTCAATTAATCGGATTTGTTTTGAGGACCCTCGGAGGAATAATCCAATATGGAGTGGTGACACGCACTAATTTCTATGTGAAAAATTCTGCCGTTTTCGGCGCGGGGGGCGAGGAACGCACACAAACAATGTAAACACTAATGCATTTTTCGCATGCGTCGTTACACACGCACACGACAAAATTATCAAACACTAGCATAAACTATATTCACACAAATACAAGAACAAACACAGACAACCCTGTCCGTGAACGAGATGATGTCAGTTCTAAGTAAACGTAGAAGTGCGAGGGACTTGTCGATAATATTGTCGATATTTTATTGACTGAATTTTAACTGTCTGCTTTAGTCAATGTTTAGTAATATGTAATTAAATATCAAATCTTTGTACGAGCATTTTACTAACTTTCAATGTTTGTACTTATTGTATGCATGTTAGTTTGTCTGTTTTAAAGTGAAACTTTTATTCAATCGCTCCAAAAATCTGTAATAGAACAGTTATTTAACCACGAAATCCTTTTCGTTCCCGGGTAGAGTTTGCACAACGGATCCGAAATGTATGGGAAGATCCGCGGATCCGGATCCAGATCCGGATAATTTCATACATTCCGGATCCGGATTGCAAACCCTATTCCCGGGTGAATAAACGAAACCGGTTTCCGAGCCCTGGGTGTGCGGCGTAAACAAAGATACCGACATAGGAAGAAACCGAGGTTAAGAAGAAAAATAGGTTATATGCAGGCATCGGAGTTTTTATCGCATGGTAAGACTAATAGCAAGCTATGGAGTCGACATTTGCCATAAATGTAAACTCTTATTCATACTCATACTCATGATTAATTTTATTTAATATGTAGTAACTATTTAGTAATCTGTTCTCGATTACTAAATAGTTACTACGTATATGAGTTTAATGATGATATGACACAGATATGTTTTAAAATAAATGTATGTTTTAATTGGGTGAGTTGTACTTCACAACTCAAGCACACTATAGCAGATTTTTCATAGTCATATTGTAAATCGTTGTATGGCTCTATCCATGCCAAAATTGCAGCTATTTCTGGGTTAGGCATAATAATTAATTATGGAATATTCCACAACGTATTTACCACTTACAGATATAAATAACTACTACGTTTGCAATCACCAGTGATTGACACATGACAAATACTAATCAATTTTATCAGCGGTCAGTACCTACATGACATTAGGTCTTTTGCAGCGATGTAGTTTGTAGTAGTAGTTGTATGTTAAAATATTTGAAGTTATGAATTCATAATGTAATAGAAAAATATTTTTATATATAATTCGACTAAGATAATATAGACGACCGACCGCTCTAAAGGCATTTTAAGATAAATGAAATATGTAAATGAGTATGAGTATGAATAAGAGTTTACATTTATGGCAAATGTCGACTCCATAGCTTGCTATTAGTCTTACCATGCGATAAAAACTCCGATGCCTGGTTATATGACAAGAACCGTATGGAAATATTTATTCTCCTAATGATTGTTTTGTTTATTTCAGACCACACAGATAATACAGATATATGACAGGATTAATGGACAACTTCTAACAAACGATCTTGTAAAGACTATTAGAAGGATTATTTTTTCTCTTTAATCTCGGCTCAGGCAGAACATTCTAACACTATTTTTTGGAAATAACGCCTTTTATAAAACAACAAAAAACAACTATTGTAAAATCTTATACTTGTAAGTAAATATTATAATACAATATGGATATTTCCTGTATCTACTTAAAATAAATTATTTCAAACCGTGCACGAAATAAAACACCAAATATCCCGTTTTATTGCATCTTTTGGAAATCTAAAAAAATAAATCAAAATAACAATATATTTATAATGTACATATAGATTTTATCGATATTGGTTTTTATGGTGTGCCATCACTAACTATGGTAGAGTGATACCAGAGTAATAAATTAAAAGTGCCTATTTATGGAAAATGACGGCAGTAAATACCTTAAAGTAAATAAAATACAATACAAATATTGGACATATCAAATAAAAAATACGATAGAAACTAAGAGAAAAATGAATTTTCAAAACAGTAGTAGGGTAGGTGCGTCAGTTTTCGTCCAGCTCTAGTTTTCGTCCACTTGACGAAATTGAATATAAATCTACATTGCTGCACAAATTTGGACTTAATGCAATCCTTAATGTCGAGACAATATATCTATCTACATAAAAAATGTATTTGGCAAGTAGCAAATTAAATATCAAATATGTTATTTGCTAATCTGTCATGTGGACGAAAACTAGAGCATGGACGGAAACTAGCTTTCGGTAATATCACGTTATTTATGATTTATACTATTTATTTGATTGAATGGATTACGTTGATATTAAAATAAGGTGTTATAGAAAAATAATGTGTTATATAAATTATATAATAATAAGCAACGCAAATTAGAAACCTAATTAATATTTAGAAAGTCTTTTTTAAATATTACCCTAAATTAGATCTAGTACCATGAAGTGGTATCACTTTCAGATTGACAATGTTTTTTAGTTTTTTGCTAAATTAGTACACTATTTAGATGTAATAGTACTTACATATGAAAAGAAACGCGTTCTTTAAGTACGCTAGTACCTTTTTTTTTTTTTTTTTTTTTTTTTTTTTTTTTTTTTTTTTTTTAAGAGGGGAAATGCTTTACGCATACCACCCGGCGCGGGGACGGGCCGGGATGGTTATGTGGGACTCCCTGTTGTGGGCTAATGAGACCCCAGGTTTACCCACTAAAACCCCTCTGTTGCCGCCTCGCTGCTATAAGGCGAGGTCCCAGGAACGCCGAAGTACTCTTCCGCAACCTCGCCAGCGGCCGTCCGGACTCGGACCCGACCCTTGGGGAAATCACCCCTTCACCTCATTGGGCGCGTTGGCTACGCATCGCGCCCGCCCACGCAGGGACTTTTCTGTAGGCGACAGACGTCCCCGGGCCTGCCGCCCACAAGTGCCCTTATGGGGGTAACCGGCGGTCGTATGCCAACCGCCGCCGCCCCACGCGCTTGCGGCGCATTGGCTGAGAGGCCGGATCTTCCTCCCTGCCACGCTCCGCTGCCTCCTTCTGCACCATCACGTCCTCGCAGAAGGAGGCCACCGCCTTCCATCTACTCTCCCCACCAAGCATGGATTTTACCACTGCTGGCAAGGAAAGGTCTCTCCCCACTACGGCCACGAGAGCGGCCCTCTGATCCGCCCAGGCTGGGCAAATGGCCAGCGTGTGTAGCGCCGTGTCTTCGGCATCGCCGCAGTCGTGACATTGCATCGTTGGTTCCCGTCCTGCCCTCCTACACAGGTATCTCCCGAAGCAACCATGCCCTGAGAGGACCTGAGTAAGGTGGAAGGAGAGGAACCCCCCCTTTCTTCTGATCCATCGCTCCAGAACGGGTCGGATGGCTTCGACGGTCCAGTGGCCGGCACTTGGCGCCTCCAATCGCTCTTTCCACTTCTGGAGGAGCACTCGACGGGAGTCAAGTCTCCACCGTCTGACCTCCTCCAGAGGTGGTTGGACCCCCGTGGCCCGCGCCTCAGAGACACGCCAATAAACATCAGCGAGTGCCGCTGCGTCCAGGTCCCAGGGTGGAGTCCCCGCCAACACGCACGCTGCCTCGTGTGAGACGGAGCGGTATGCCCTCACCATCCTTACCGCCATAACCCGCTGCGGCCTCCGCAATTGGGCCTGATTCTAACCTAACCTAAAGTTCTTTAAGTTTCCGATCGGTTTTTACAGGAGAAAACGCTACAATTCGGCATTTTCTGCTCCTAACATTCCGCTTAGACTGACGTTTGCTGAATGGCGTATGACGTATGGCAACTAGTTTTATATAACATCCTTGACCGGCGGCCGCCGACTTTTGGCAGAGGGGAACGCCTGTTAATGGCGGTTCCTGTTGGTTTATTATTCCGAGTGAGGACCCATCGCATTAAAGCAATATTTTTATATCTCATTGTACATGAATTATTGTATACGCCTCTAGGTGTTCGTATAATGAACATTATTCATTGAAACGGAAAGAACAAAGCATTTAATCGAACTCCATAGTCGTAGCGCCTCGGGCGAGTCCACTTTTTTGGCACCGCGGGCGAGGCCACTGACCTCTTGAGATTTGAGAAGTCATCATATAACGTAATGGACCCTATAATGGACGTGGAACCGGTAATGGGACATAAAACCACAAATCCTCTAAAATAAGTATGTAAAAGTAGTTTATAAACACTGGCAATATTTTACCATAAATAAGAGTCATAGAGCTGTTTAAGTTTGACTTTTTATTAATTTCGGTTAATTTTTAAGAAATTGGCGCCAACCCAAAAGTTGTCGTGTCACTGGAAAAAATAACCAGTAAGAATTCTTAACAACTTCGCTAAGAGAGGTGAGTTCATATATTAAATTGTAATTAATTATTACTTGGTGTAAACTAGAATGTGTTTTGTTAATTGCATTTACCATGAGATAAGGTATACAACACATTATGATGTGACTCTAGAGATGTATAAAAAATAGTGGTATTTTGCCCAATCCCATTATAGGAGCTGTAAAACTGCATACCTCCTATGATGGGATAATTTACATAATGATGCTTGCCATGGCGTAATTTCATGTTTAAACAATACAGAAGTATAATGTAGTTACTCGTACGAACTATGTCGAGGTCTTCTCGGACTTCGGATAAATTAATATCGTTTTTACAAAATTTTATTTAACTTGCCCTGTTAGTTTGTATACAGGGTGGATTTTCTTTTTGGGTCAGTGAGGGCAGCTACCAGATCCCGTGCTGCGACGAGAAAACGGTCTTAGAAAACCTTCCCTCGATTTCAAATTAATGAAGATTGGCTTTTACAGATTTTGGAAAAAACATACAGGGTGCGAGAAAAAGGTAATTTTTGACAATCTTTTTTTTGATGCCAATCGATCCCATTCCTATTGAGGATCAAAAGCTTGTATGGAACTAAAAAAAAAATTCCGGCTAGAAAAGCCACAAATTGAGGAAAACTTTTCCCATACAATTTGTATGAAAATCAAAACTTTTATTTTTCACATGCTATTTTTCTATGCCAATTGATTCCATTCTTATCTAGTATCAATAGTTTCTTTGGGGTCAACTTACGATAATGTACTAAAAAGCCAAAAATTAATAAAAACTTTTTCCATAGGTACATTTACTATGGAGAAAATGTGAAATTTAATTTTGACCCCAAAAAAACTATTGATACTGGATAGGAATGGAATCGATTGGCATACAAAAATAGCATGTGAAAAATATAAGTTTTCATTTTCATACAAATTGTATGGGAAATGTTTTCCTCGATATGTGGCTTTTCTAGCCGGATTTTTTTTTGTTCCATACAAGCTTTTGATCCTCAATAGGAATGGGATCGATTGGCACCAAAAAAAAAGTTTGTCAAAAATTACCTTTTCCTCGCACCCTGTATGTTTTTTCCAAAATCTGTAAAAGCCAATCTTCATTAATTTGAAATCGAGGGAATGTCTTCTAAGACCGTTTTCTCGTAGCAGCACGGGATCTGGTAGCTGCCCTCACTGACCCAAAAAGAAAATCCACCCTGTATTAGTTAGTGTGGTTCAAATCTTGGAAATGGCATTTGAGCCACTTTCGGATTTCCGATTGAGTTGAAATTTTGGATACGTATGCAAATCGAATGACAATGCAATCGGGTGACAAAAATGACTAATAAATAGTTTTTTGCCAAAAACTTATTCCCTATTCCAATATCTTATACTGATATGCCCATTATAGGGGGCCCATTACTGGATCCACGTCCATTACCGGGGTTCCATTACTGGAGCTTTGGTGTCCATGACTGGAGAAAAAAAACATACTTTTAATTTATTAATTATGTGGAAACTAACTGCAGTATCTTTGATACAACACGCCTGAAACATGAAAGAAGGATAGGATATTCATCTTTTAACAAGCTAAGCGGTAGAACTTTTACATGTATCAGGGAAATATCACAAATACTCCAAATTTCCTCTTAAATGTCCCATGACTGGTGCCGTTACTATAAACTCATGCTCGCGGCGGAACCGCATATGATATTCTCTGGCAAACCAACTTTGTCAGTAGAAAAGGCGCGAAATTGTTTTTTTTTTATGGAAGGACAAGCGGTAATCGCTGGGTGTATACTTTTCTTTCAATATACAACTAATACTCATCGAGACAATTGTAACGAAACCAAACACAATTAGGTTGCTTTGTTTTTAAAAGAGTTCTTATGTCCACCTCGTGTATCCATCATCAGATTAGCTCGATGGTACTATAATATTGCATTGTCACCCAACTGACATAAGTAGGTCTGTGAAGTTTCAGTTCACAAATAATGGAAAGTGCATGGGTCTAATTTAGCTTGCAAGATTTGATCCTAACATAGTTACATACATTGCAAGTTAAACAAAAGCCTGTAATAAACTAATCTAGAGTTAGACCAAGCTAAGTTGGCAGCGATTTTAATAGCCCAGACCGTGTAAGTGTTATTTTAAACGTCACATTTCTATGAAAAAACCATGGGCAACTTTGTATGGAGCCTGGACCCAACGCCAACAGAAATGAGAGTAAGGTCATTAGATAGGTATTTCTATGTACTTCATTTTGTTCTATGGGCACCAAGCGGAATTCCATTGAAGAACTGAGATATTGGTATTTTAGCCAAAATGTCGTCACCCTTATTACCTAGGCAATAGAGTCCAAGTAAGTAAATTAATTGCTGCAGGGTAGATGTTCGCGCACCGCCGGGCGAGCACACTGAATGATTTGCCGCGCTGGCCCGGCGGTGGACTATATTGCCTAGGTAATAAGGGTGACAACATTTTGACTAAAATACCAATATCTCAGTTCTGCAATGGAATTCCGCTTGGTGCCCATAGAACGAAATGAAGTACAGAAAAATACCTATCTAATGACCTAACTCTCAACTCTGTTGGTTTTCCCGCAGTATGGGTGCTATCAAAATCGCTAACAACGTAGCTTGGTCTAACTCTAATCTAAATTTAGTTCCAATTTTGGCCACCACTAAAAATGGCGAGACTTATAAATGCGTTAGTCGTGCCCGATGTTATCTGTGGCATTCTGTGCTATCTGTGATCTGAACGTTCCGTTTCACGGAACGATCGCTATGCGCTTTGTTGGTCAAACTTCTACACAAGAAAATGTATAATGTGCCTAAGTTTTCTTTTAGAATTTGAAGCTTGCAGAGTAAGTCTTTTTTCGGCGGGGGTGGGTTACAGATTACTGTTGAGGTGGGCTCCTTCGTAATATAAGGGCACATGCACCCTTAAATACACAAATAGTAGGTACCGGGATTCGAACCTAGGGAAGTCCTAGGTTAGCTTCGTACGATAGGCCGGTCACTATACCGACTGATGAGGTCGTTTATTTTATAACACTGTCAATAATATCTGGGTGATATATGGGGTGAAAACATATAATAATTCGGAAATGCGCGTTTTCCTAGAGATAAGACCTAGCTAGATCGATTTTTCGCCCCCGAAAACCCCCATATAGCAAATTTCATCAAAATCGTTAGAGCCGTTTCCGAGATCCCAGAAATATATATATAAATAAATAAATAAACAAGAATTGCTCGTTTAAAGGTATTAGATAGAGAGATAGATTAGATAAGATTTTTATTATGATTAAAAAACCTTCATAAAATAAACAAAACAATAATCGAGAAAAGGCTCTTTAAGCAGATAAACAACAGGTTTATTGCTGGAAAGCGACTTCTTCCAGACAATTATTTACAATTATTGTGTCTTACGGCCAGGACCAACGAGACGATTTGGGTACCTTGTAGGAAAGTTGCATATATCTTTGAATGTTTTGAAGAGTTCTGGGTGGGCCTTGACGAATAAACAAACTTCATAAATATAGATACACGGCACAGTCAATAAATTCAGGTCTATAAATAGCGGCCTACAAGATGTTAAGACGTCTACGTTACAGATCGCCCTGATGCACTGTGTGCTTTTTTGGGGACCTCCCCTTGAGGGTGAGGGACTTTTGTGCTAAAAGTGCGCGTCTTGCATGGATTGAATTTCCCCAGAGGAGAACGCCGTATCTGAGGAGTGAGCAAACATAGCCGTGATAGGCCTGTATTGCGGTCTGCTTGGTGCTAATTTTAGCCAATTTCCAAAGAGCATACGCAAACGTGTTAATTTTACTACACAATTTATTAATATGCTCACCCCAAGAACATCTGTCATCTAAACAAATGCCTAAAAACATTGTCTGACTTGATTCTGTTATCACCTGATCTGCGAAAGTTACAGTCAGTTGTTGCTTTTTGCCATTTCTATTTATACACTGGACAAATGTGGTTTTTGATAGATTTACTTGAAGGTTGTTCCTATGCAACCAGTTTATTACATCAGCGATTGTTTTGTTTATGTTACTATTGTACGTTTTGTCATCACTACATGGTATGACGACCGATAGGTCATCCGCGAAGAGTATACACTCAAAATTTATCGCATTCGGTAGGTCGTTAATATACAGCAGAAAGAGCAGAGGACCCAGGATACTCCCCTGCGGTACGTCGACCTTGTTTACTCTCGTGAAAGACCTTTAAACCTCAATAGTGTTAGCCGAGTCAATTTGAGATACTTCCACAAATTGAGCCCTAGTGCGTAAATAATCTCGGAGCCATTCATTAACTACACCTCTGATACCGTAGTGCTCGCATTTAACCAGGAGTGTCTCGTGGCACACAAAATCGAAAGCTCGAGTCATGTCAAAGAAAATCGTCGTTACTGGTAAGCTCTGGTTCAAGTGACCTAAAATCTTGTTTGTCAGCGTAAAGGCAGCTAGTGATGTTGATTTACCTTTTTGAAATCCAAATTGTTCGGATTTCAATACATTAAACTTATTTAAAAATGACAATAGGCGTTCGTGAAACGCCTTCTCAAATATTTTCGAGATAATAGGTACCAGCGAAATTGGTCGGTAATTTTCTACACATTCTTTACTACCCTTTTTGTGAAGTGGCTTAACAAGAGAGAGTTTTAAGGGCTCCGGGAAGACTCCACTAGTGAATGACAAGTTTACTAGGTAGCTTATGACTGCAGCAATACTTTGTATTCCGTATTCAATCCGGCTAATCGTTAAACCGCCGCATTTCAAAACGCCCCTGTTTTTGAAAACGGCTAGCCGTAATGCAATACGGTGGATTATACGATCCGACTGCGACATAGCCAAAGCGTGCATAGACTGTGGCCTGTGACGTCACAGGTCGCGTCGTGACCAGACGGTCGTGTGTCACGGACCTCCGCCGCTCGTGGCGACAACACCGGCCGTTGTAGAGTAGACCTTATGTAGAATCCGTAAGGTTTAAATTTGTGTGTCGACTAAATATGGTTTTGACAGCGATAACACATTGATCATTGGTAGTACTTATGACGTTGTATTAAGGTTTACGAATGAACAGTTTAATGTGTTAGCGATGGTTTTGTGCTAAAGTTGATACATTTAGGTTGCACACACTATGGTATTTTACTTTTTTAATACTGTTGTAAGAAGTAATTAATTTGAACCTTTGGCATTCATTTCACACCCAGATTATGAAATTATAAGTACATAATCTATGACATAATAAACAAAACAATATAAGCCAAGTTTGGCACGGAACGCTACAAATTGTAACGTTTTAAATATAACGTTGATGTCGTTGATGATTGATTGATATCAAATTAACATATTTGTCCTTTATATACATATGTATATGTATATATCTATTCCTTACATGAGAACAAACAAAAACACGTTATAATATAACTAACTAGCACAATCTCAATGTAGCGCATTTAATAAAAGTAGTTGAAAAGGACTTTATATAAGTACCAAGTGCGTATAAGGGTTCAATCGGAACTAGGCCCTGTCCTGGGTAAACTACGTCCTCAGGAAAACCTAATTACTATGGATGTAGGTACCAAAATAATGAATTCCCTAAAGCAAAGGAAACCAAGTCTAGCCTTCAAAACCTTGTCAACGCAAGTCACGTACATACGTAGGTGTATTTACAATTGTAATTATCTTACGTGGTTATTTGGCAAAGGTTCCGATCTTCCTTGTACCGAGGACACTGGTAACTGACCATTTGTGAATCGTATTAGAAAGGGATAAGGGCCAGTTTTGGGCAGTCTGGCGTGTCTTCTGTACGTGGTGGACATATGCCAATGAGCAAATAGTCATAGTTCAAGTATGGAAGTATTCCAGTTATAGATAGGACATTCTTAATGATAATGATAAAAGTTCACGACTCCTTGGCCTTCTTGTAATAATAAAAATCTATCATCGATACCCAGAAATTACTTATGTTCGACAAGTGACCCCAACACCATCAAAAATAAGCGCGCATCTCGCTCATTTCTTTCTAGAACGTGCAGAATGTGGAATGAGTTGCCTTCTTTTCCACTACGACATGGCACAGTTATTCAAGATATTCAGGTTTCTCATGAGGGTCAGCAACGCAAAAGTGGTTCCTCCGATGTTGCTTATGGGTGACGGCGACGGTGTTCCCATCAGGCGGCTTGTCTAGGCTATAACCGCGAAAATATTTCTCTGTCACTCTAATTACGCCTTCAGTGGAGTAAAAGAGAAAGATCCCAGCAAATTGCGAATTTCGGTTTTCGCGGTAGCTCCTCTGCTCGCTCGCGAACTACCTATCACATAAAAATGGTGATCCATGCGACTGTGTGTTGGTATATTTTAACAATGGTGATCCATGCGACTGTGTGTTGGTATATTTTTCTACTTTGACTCTGTATAGTTACTCTTTTGTTCCTATTTTACGTGGGATCGTTAGTTAACTCCCCAGTGTACTGTACACCACGAGCCGAGTGGGCGGGCCAATTAAAACGGGACTCATTACATGACAATGACTCGGATTGATGCTTCAGCTTACGTCATTCTTTCTTTATTTACGTTTTTCAACAGGAACGGAGATACATGGAATTCTCGTTATAGGTACGTATACTATATTATGTAGATATTACAAAGCAGTAGGGTAGGCAGGTGCAAAAGTGTGTGTATGACGTCGAATGCCTCTTTTCTACCTTCATTTCTACTTCTTTTACATCTTGTGTCGTCTTCATTTCACTGCTTTTGTATATTCAAATCGTAAAAAACGTCTCCGCCATTAGAAATGTCTGGCCTGTAGGTGCCCAAGATGAAACTGACTTAAATAACTCATATTTTATGACTCTATAATGACTGTTCCGTGAACTCCGTGAGATCCTGACTGCTCGTTATTATTTTACTAATAAATCTAAAAACGATCGCCAATAAAAATATTTTAGACTGACTCATCTAATTACCATTACACCCTATTTTGCTTTATGACGTCAGTGTCAATTTTAGACGGTTTCAAATTAAAAGGATGCATGAGTAAAACTAAAAAAACCGGCGGTGCGAGTAGGACTCGCGCACGCATGGTTCCATCCATATATGGTTGCCAACCGTACTATATTATATAGTATTGTACTATATTTTGGCTCTCTGTGCTATATACTTTTGGAAAAATATATAGTACGCTAAAATACTATATTTCCGATTAAACGTATAATACACTTATGTTTAGTATTTTATCTAAAAGTACTATATTTTTTTGAAAAGTACTATATTTTTGATGACTTATTCTGGAAAATACTATATTCCACCAAAAAATAGTTGGCAACCCTAGTTCCATACCATTACGCCATGGTATAATAATATACTCCGCCTGGTACTCTCTTCCGAGATTCGCGAATGACCTAACTGTCACTTGCCTACGTCATCATGCTGTTTACAGGTTCTCAAACTTTAAAAAGTGGGAGAATTTTAACCAACGATGAAAATTATTTTAATGGCATTAATTTTAAGTTATTCATGTAGAAACATAGTAAAATAAAACAAATCTATACTGCACTTTTCACTCCTACTCTTACAGTTCCGAATAGAGCGGCCAACCATTTTCGTAACAAAACATTAATTACCAAGCTTACGACGTGAAAAGTTTGGAAAACACTGCGACTGCTGACACTGAGCGAGAAGGAAATAACAATTAACACGCGTTCGACAAGGATAACGGTCAGGGACAAAATGGCGGATTGTCAAATGTGACAGCGCTATCCTGTGTTGCCAGTAGTGTAAACAGAATTACCCGAACGTCTGAAATTTCTTTCGTGAATCGGAAGATATTGCTAACGAATAATTAAAAATGACGTATTATTGTAAAATTTAAGACAAAATACATATAAATGAAAATTATAAAGAAATATTTTAACTTATTAACCATAGATATAACGTACCCATGTAACATGTTATGTTGAAATAAAGTGGCAATGTTATTGTGACGTAGGCAAGTGACACACTGGGAAGAGAAGACCATGTTTTATTAGACCATGCCATTACGCATAAAAACGGCATAAAAATCGAATTTATTGTATACTTCCACTTAAATATTTATTTTATTCTATTTTTAGTATGTATATACTAGTATGTATTTGTTGTTATAGCGGCAACATAAATACATCATCTGCGAAAATTTAAACTGCCTAGCTATCACGGTTCATGAGATGCAGCCTGGTGATAGACAGACAGACGGACAGACGAACAGACAGACAGACACGTACAGACAGACAGACAGACGGACAGACGGACAGTGAAGTCTTAGGGTCCCATTTCTACCTTTTGGGTACGGAACCCTAAAAACGACCATCTTTGTCTGCGTGGAATGGTAATTGATAACAACTACCCTACCGGGTCTCAAACTATCTCCATATCATGATCTAAATCAGTTCAGCGATTTAAGCGTGAACATATAGACAGACATACAGCTAGATAGAAGTGTATTTACTTATGGTATAAATGATCATAATAACTTGAAATGAATAAATATAAACTATCTACTTTATAGTTTATTACCCGTCCGTCTCTCTCGGTACATAATGGGTACCTATATAACAACTTAGGACAAGCAAGTACCGTTATTACTAATGGAATAATATAACATTTCCAGGAATCAGTGTTTATATATTAGCAATAACACTCAGTGACTCATTAGAAAGTAGGTAAAGTATATACGGTACGTCAAAAACATGTTTACTATAAGGGTCTTTGTTACAACGGGATAAGGTGCAGTAATGTGCATATATTTTTGACGTTGCTGGTGTACCTATTGGTATGACATCATTCCCGGATCTCGGCAATGATGCGTATTGCTTATGCCTGCGTCTGAATGTGGGACGTAGACAATTAGTATACCTAAGTAGGTATACCTAATCTGCAGGCATGTTCGAATTATGTGTACCTAAGATGACTATCGTAGCGACAGACGCAAAACGAAAACTGACGGCCTAGCCAAGGTGACAATCGCTATCGCTTCGCCATCGAATCGCTTTGTGTCTCTCTATCACTTTTCCATATTAGTGCGACAGTGACAGTTGCTTTTCGATCGCTACGGAGCGTAAGCGATTGGCACGTTGGCTACGCGGCCTGTATCGGGATGACAGATGCCACGAAAAGTCACGTGATTATTTTTATGCATTATTGAAGTTTCCGCTGGCTCAGACACGTAGGTATAACGCATGGACCCTGAGAGACTACCACGAAAGGTACTGCTGGGTCAGTTAGCGGACATAAAGAGACCATTGCAGTTGGGCGTCCAACTCTATTTAAGGACTCCTGTAAGCGGGACATGAACAGTTTTGGTATTCGAACCGACGATTGGGAGAAGCGCGCCGAGATGAGACCCGAATGGCGTCACGACATTAAAGTCGGAACATCGAAACATGACGACGGCTGGCTTGAGAAACTAAAGCGGAAAAGTCTTCTTCGTGCTCTACCACCTCCAGCGGACTCGCGTTTTGTGTGCGATCGATGCGGCAAAAAGTGCTGCGCTGCTATAGGACTCTTTAGCCATCGACGGCGATGCGGGACCCCGTAAACCCACATGCGCCGCAATAAACATCTACAACAGATGCTGTGGCCGATGATCATGATTGAAGTTTCGATTGGCGTTTTCTATCAATGATTGTCATCTTGTCTAGGCGCCCTGGAGCCCTGAGGCGTATTCGAAGTTTCAAAACCTTAACTTGATTTGATACTGATTTAACAATCACAAAATTTATGGACTCAGAGAGCCCTGTCTACTTTAGCTGACAAATTTCTGAGCTACAGGCCAATTAGAACGTACACTCTGATATCAGAATGACACGAACACTCGTATAAACACGAAATCTATATGCCTCCTTTGTGTACACAGAAATACGGTTCCTTGGAGAATGTTTCCAGCCGAGGTGTCCCGTTTGCTCGAGTTATGCTAATGCACACTATTTACAGAAAATCTAGTCCCCAGTGTACATTGAGAGCGATCGTGTTCGCACAGTTTAGTAGGCGACAGTGGATCCATTGCTAATCGATACGATCTTCATTTAATGACTGTAGTAACTGCAGCCCAAAGGTGCAGCGGCTTTCGTACACAGTGGGTTCGCAAGTTTCGCTACCCGGCGTTGGCTGAAAATTCGCTGAAAATACTGAATTCCTCTGCATGCAGTGAACAAAACGCGGTTTTGCTCGTAATTGCATTATTATGTATAGCCAACAACGGGTGAAATGAAAAAACAAATTTTGATTGTTAAGTGAATAAATATGAGTATGTAGATCAACTTGATGGAGACTATAGATCTTCTGGCGTGTTGAATCATCTGAGGTGAAAAATATTTGTTTACCGATAAGTGATACTAAGTTAAGGATATATAATACCGTTATCCGACCAATCCTTATGTATGGTTGTGAGGCCTGGACACTAACACAAAAAGAGGAAAGTCAGCTCCTGGTAGCGGAAAGGAAAATCTTTCGTAAGATCCTGGGACCTATCAAGAGAGACAACGGCACCTGGAGGATAAGGGGGAATGCCGAAATCGAGGAGTTAGTGGCCGGACCCAATATCATCGGCGATACGAAATCCCACAGACTTCGCTGGTTCGGTCACCTATTGAGAATGGGAGAGGACCGAGCTGCCAAGAGGGCGTACCTGGGAAGATCGACTGGTGGCCGCCCGGTAGGTCGGCCCAGATACCGCTGGGGGGGCAGTGTGGAAACGGATCTGCGTCAGCTTCAAGCCGATAATTAGCAGGAAACGGTGCAAGATCGGGAAAAGTGGTGTGCTCTTGTTTCGGAGGCCAAGATCCTCTTTGGATCGCTGAGCCGTAAATAGTTAGTTAGTTAGTCGATAAGTGCCAGAGGGCCTACCGCGAAAACCGGAATTCACAAATTGCGGGGATCTTTCTCTTTTATTCCAATGAAGGCGTAATTAGAGTGGCAGAGAAAGATGCTTGCAATTTGTGAACTTAGATTTTCGCGGTTATAGCCCTGACCTCTCGACACTAACGAAGATCTGGAACTGCTGTATCTAACTAGTCTGCGTATACAAGCTTTCGAATGTATCCGCGGCTGGTTCGCAAACACGAATAAATTCCCGCCACCATTACAAGGTCCCATTCGACTCCAAGACCCCGAGCTACCTAATTACATTACGGGACCATGGGACCCGGCTACACCAAGACGGGTGGCGATTACTGTCATAGCCCAACCTTTCAGCTTCACGACCTCGTCACACGCATTACCTAGTAACGGTTGTTATTGTACTGACACTTGTCACTTGAAAAATATATGTAGTTTGTTATGATTGAATAACGTTCATGTATTTTATTAAGTATTTAACAAATTGGCGACGATGGCGGAAGAAATCGAACGCCTTATTCGTCTACGAGCATCAATACGCGGCCAACTGACGAAATTACAACAACAATTACAACAAAACGAACCTACATCAGATTTAGAAGTAAGTCAGAGACTGTCAAGCTTAGAAAATTACGAGAAGAAATTCGATAAAATTAAAAAATTAGACGAATTATTTGACACGTTCGGACTCCCTTGCACCCTGGTCTCTGACAACGGAAGACAGTTCACATCACAAGAATTCCAAACTTTCTTAAGCAATAATGGTATTGTGCATAAGACCATTGCGCCATACCACCCGGCGACCAACGGTCAAGCAGAACGCTTTGTACAAACAATTAAAAAAGCACTGCACAAATTAGAGGGGGAGACTGGTGTGATAACACAGAAGATTCTAAAAGTTAAGAGTATACTTCGAGGTACGCCAGGCACTTCAGGAGATACTCCCTACATGCTCATGTTCGGGAGAGAAGTGAGAACAAGGTTGACGGCAAAGATCCGCGCGTCTCCCAAGTCTCCTCCCCGACTAGCTCCGATTGCAACAAGGCAATTCGCCTTAGGTAGTAGAGTCCAGGCGCGAAGTTACTCTTTGTCTGGTAAGAAGTGGCAGTTTGGTACAGTAAAACGCCGGCTCGGGAATCTACATTACGAAATTGCGATTGACGACGGGCGTGTACGCCACCTGGACCAGCTGCTCCCGGCTCCAGGGATTCCAGGAAATCACGGCGGAGGCGTGTCATAGCCCAACCTTCAGCGTCACGACCTCGTCACACGCATTACCTAGTAACGGTTGTTATTGTACTGACACTTGTCACTTGAAAAATATAGTTTGTTATGATTGAATAACGTTCATGTATTTTATTAAGTATTTAACAATTACTTTATCTGATGATGTCGTGTTTCGTGAAGCTTTGATGTGGCGGATGAGACACAGTATTTGTTTGGTTATTTCCACACATATCTCTGGTTTTATGTGAAAGATGTTGATTTATCTACATTGAGACAGTGTTAGGGCTCATTTAGACGGCGTCCGAACTCGTATACGATTTTACATTGCGGACCATTGAGGTTACATCAATTCAGCCGACCGATCAAATGACGCAATGTAATGCAACTCGCATGCAATTGCGAGTTCTTGCACCGTCTAAATGAGCCCTTAATTCGGCGTTAAGACAGTAATATAATATATAATAATATTTTTGCAAAGATCGTAATTAAAATTACTCGTAGTGTACTCCTGTGTACTCGTGTGTATTACTCCTACCTTAAAATAATAATTAAGTTCCTTGAACAATTTGTAAATACCTATACGAATGGCCTTATAGGCGCGTTTAAGCGGGTTTTTGATATACTGCATATATGTATACTATGGGAATGTCATCATTAATGACAAAGTTCTATGAAAATTATGACGTTTATAAGGATACTCTTTAACTTTGTTCGTTTTAAATCGGTGCAAAGAAAATGCGCAGTCTGATATATCGTCCAGTTTCGTCATATCGTACCGATTTATCGGTCGTGTGCTAATTTGACAGTCGCGCCGTATGTCGTATGTCATGCTGTCAAGTTGCGATAGCGGTATCGTGGAATGTACGATTGTCACGCTGTAAAATTTGCACATAATTACGTAATCGTATGTATATGGCTTAACTTTTGGAAATTATGTGAAATCTTTAGAATAACTAATCAGAAGTATTTTTGCCCTCTGGTTTCCAGTCAATCATATCAATTTAATACGTATTTTTTTCATGCTAAAGCTCCGAGCAAATCCATTCCATCAAAAGACATACATGTGTACATATACATAGGGTATAACGTACCTTTTATGAAAAGGGCCACGTCCCTTTACAACAGGTTATACAAATGCGGGTTTAATTGACTGTGGTGATTGGTCGCGGCGATTTGTCATCTCACTGTTCAGACATTTTAATGAGGCTTAGTTCGTAATGGATCCCAATTAATTCATTGTTTTGTTTATTCAAGCTATGAATACAAAGGATAATTTGTTTGAAATTATAGATATGTGATTTAATGTGTGCCTACGAGTATTTTATTGAGTAGGTAACATTAAATGCTTAGAAATTAAGTAAAATGGGAAAAATTTACTGTCTTGACTGTCTTGGGCGAGACTCCAACTTGAGACTCCTATATCAACTGAGCTACCGAGACTAACCTCTGATAGCGAAGAATTCTACCATATCCTTCATATATGCGCCTCAGCCCGCCTTCTCCATCAGAGATTTGAACTGGACATATATGTGGCTTAATCCCCGACATTAAATACCTACACCTTGTCGGTTTTTCGGTAAAAAATAATATTTTTAGTATGACATATTCAGCTCTCAGAGTACAGCAAGGCATTATTTATTATTATTTATATATCATGTTATTCAAATTTAAAATAAGATAGAAGACATGCAAGAGCACGTTAATGCAGTACATTTGTTTATCTTGGCTGTTGAATCCGGCACGCAAATGTAACCGACTACGAGTATATGGCTTGGTCGCGTGTTAAGTAATAGAAGCTATTATCGGTGTATCCAATATTGCATGGAAGTGCAATTGAAATTAAATTGAGTTTAGCTAATGTGGTATATCCACATGCAATAATATCTTGGGAAATTCGCGAAATCGACAACACACAACACATTTACACATTCTAACAATGAGGACATTGCATAGTAGTAGGTATAAGAATCGAGTTCGGATGCGTCCTTAAGGGTCGCGAAGGTGGAATCTCGACACAATGTGAATTTTTATAAAAATATTTGGCGGCTAGCGTTCCGATTCCGACTGAACGTCTCTTAGCGACCTTCACCAAGGAGGAGTTTTGGGAGGAAGCCGAGGAAGGGTGTCCGGCAGACACCGATTCTTTTTAATACGTAGCGGAAAATGGAGCATTGTTCAAAATGTAGGTGTTATTTAAAACTGTATATTTTGGGGTATTTTTATGCAGAAGGGACACAGAAGGGATAACTTTAAGTGATATAGTTTTTCGAAGTCAAATATGTAGGTATTGAGAACTTCCTCTATACCTATATACCTATTCCGTCGCTCCCGGCACCTTTATGGTAACTCTTTTAATAACTAAGCTTCAATGCATCTAATACGCTTCAAAAAAATTCTAAAATTAACCTTATATGTCAAGTCATAAGGTAAGTTTAGTAAATTAACATTGTACAGAGCCGCTGAGTGTATTCATTAATTAGGTGTATTGACAAAGAATGATTAATTCAGTCTGTCCGTGCCGTTCGCATCGCCGTGATTGAGTAGCTTCAGAATATCCTATTGTGTATTGGTTTGGATTGGACAGTTATTCAGTTATAATAATAAAGGCTATATTCCCCCGGCACATCGGGTATTTAATAGGTATACAAGACGAGCCTTTGTTTTGAAACTGAAACCCTTGTTCATTTCTTACCGGAAATACAGACTGAATTTAGGTATATCCATAAGGCTGCCTTTCCACTGAGGCCGAGATGAGCGCGGAGATGACAGGAGACGTCCGGGAATCAACCAATATCATTGGTTGTAATCCACATATTCTCTCCGCTCCGCTTTTTTGTTGCCAATGCTATTGTTTGAATCCCGTACGCTCCTTTTGTCTCTGCTCATCTCCTTAGTTCTTCCTAATTGTGATACTCATAGGTTATGTAGATATATCTTATATTAGGATATCCTACATCATCCTTGTCGTACGTAAAACTGTATAGTGATTTTGGTGTATTTGTGTTTATTCATTGTTATTGTTACGCTGAGTCAAAAGAAACTAAAGTTTTCTGCTAAAATCTACAAAGATTATTATTGGGGCTTTATCAAAAAGTTATCTAGATTACAAATAATATGTATAAATTCTATACCTACCCAAGAACACGGGAATAAAATTTTAAGTCGGATCAAGGTTTTCAATGGCAAAATTAAATTGGTCAGCACAAATCATATCGGCGTGGAAATTAGTCTCTGTCGTTTCAGACGGGACGGGAGTCGTGACGTGCCGTGCTAGGGTCGCGGCGCGGCGCGGGTGGTCGTTATTCATTCAATATCAGTTCGTTTCTCACCGGCCCGTCTAGCATGGACGACGGGTAGGGTTGTCTTCAATTGCAGTTTTGGCACATCATCATCATCATCGATACTGTTGCACAGTTGAGAACTGCCAACCATCTAAAGATGCCCGAGATCCGCATGGGATGGCTCCCCGAACAATGGAGCACATGCTATCTTGTCCAGCCTGCTCGCATGCCTGTTCTGAGCAGAATCTGTGATGCGACAGACAGGGCTGCACAGTCTATAACCATCGACACGAGAAGACGAAGAATCATCAATACTTAAGTTGTACTTAAGTCTCTTAACTTCCTGGTGGCACAAGGTGACAGCAACTTTATCCTTCCTTTATCAGAGATATGTATATCTTGGCTTTCTTTTGTCTCCTGCCTCGACCTTGCCCTTGCCCTCCAAAATGTTTAGTAATACGCGATCGTGTAGGAGGTTTCCTCTCCTATTTTGTATGATGGTTTGATGACCCGTAGCTTATCTCAACTAGTGGAAGAAGCTTTTAGGACAACTCTCGTAACTCGTACCAATCTATTATATTTAGGACCGCGACAACTTACCTATTTCAAGTTGCATCTATAGTATATTGTGTGGTTGTGGGGGTGTTGTGGGGGTGTCTTGCACTGTTCGTAAATGCTGTAATGTAAATTATGTAATGAGGTGTCGAAAATATAGGAGTGCTGGAAGTAAAAATTTGTAACATATATTATTTTTCAATTTTATGAAGCAGAAACGTCTGCGAGTGATACTATATTTTTTATATTACGGAAATATAAAAAAACACTACCTCCGGCAAAACTTGAACTTTCGACCATTATTTGGAACATCAGAGGTGGTGAATTTTTCTTTTTTAAAGTAAGAACATTTAATAATCAAACTAATTTTACGGTTTACTTGGTGTCTAAGATCCTCAGATTTGATTAGAAGTTTTAGTGTCAACCCTGTTACAAGTTATATATTCTCTAGCTAGCTCGACCATCGTTAGGTCCTATTCGAGTAAAGCCTAGATTAGCATACCGCAAGCTGGACTATCGTATCGTTACTACGCGAGGGTTCTGATGCTTAATGCATGATGCTTTACGTAATGAGGTGTTCCGATTGCTGGAAGTTATTTCAAACTTGTAACATTTATTATTTGAGTGAAACAACTTTTTAGAGTCACTTGTTGCCAGGGTTAGGTATGTTAGTAGTCCAGGGAAAAACAACTGTTAAATTTCTGATTCTCCTAACAAACTGTGCCACACTATTGTCCCTTAGACAAGGAGACAATATAACAACATACAAAATAGATCCACTCATTTTCAAACATTAAAAAAATGTTGGAATATTTCTAATAACACAATAAAAATAATCGAGTAAAGTGAAAAAAGGCGCGAAATTCAAATTTTCTATGGGACGATATCCCTTCGCGCCAACATTTTTCAAATTTGCCGCCTTTTTCTACTGTCAAGATCTGGTTGACCAAGTACAGTATTGAAATCAAATTAGTATTAAAGCTTTTGTGTTTGGAATAAGTCTTCTGTTTTTGGATGTCGATGTGGTCTTGGAGCGTCGTGTCAACCGCTATAGTAAGCTCGCGTCAGGGCTATAACCGCGAAAATCGAAGTTCGCAAATTGCGGGCATTTTTCTCTGTCACTCTAATTACGCCTACATTGGAGTAAAATAGAAAGATCCCCGCAATTTGCGTAAAACGGTTTTCGCGGTAGCCCTTCTGAGACGTCAGAGTACACGGGTTGCTACTTAGCGGAGTATCTTGAAGCTGAGGGCCTACCGCGAACCACGTTCGACGTGTTGCCTCCCTGTCACACTTACGTACGAATTTACAAGTGCGACAGAGAGGCAACACGTTGAACGTGGTTCGCGGTAGGCCCTCTGAGCTCATGTGTAAGAAATGTTGCCTAGATCAGGGGTCTCTAATTGCTATTTGCTACACTATCGATCGCATTGGGAAACTGTTATGATAGCTGTAAATACCGTTATTATAAATAAATTAATAAAATGAAAAATGTGACGCCTCACCCAGGGCTCCACCAGCGGGCCGGATTGTAAGGCGAAAGTATTTTGTAGTACAGTCGCCATCAGATATATCGGAGCGGCCAAGGTGCCCACAAATGTTTGAACGTGCCTCTACTGTCAAGGCGTTAGATAGAGTGCATGTTCAGATATTTGTGCGCACCTTGGCCAATCCGATATACAGCCATATTCGAACTTTAAGATACGTCAATATTAGATATCTATTAGACTGATGTCAAAAAACGTTTCTTCAAACAAAAACGTCACTTTTGACACTTGTTTGGCACTGACATATCTTGGCGATGTCTAATAGATATCTAGTTCAAAATCCGAATCGGGCCCATATCTGATGGCAACGGTGCCGACAGTACAGCAGTTGACGGTTCTGCTAAAAGCATCCGTATGCAATCTTATTCTTGCACGTAGTTTCGAGAAATAAGGGCTCAAATAACCGTGTATTAGCATATGAGGCGGAGCCCAGCCCTGCATTCGAAGTTCATAATCCTGATTTTGATTTGATATTGATTTTAAATGTGCGACTGGCAGTCATTGAACTAAGCTATTATTACTAACGTATAGAACCGGCACAGAGAACCAGTATTTTGCGCCACGAGTTGCTGTCGTTTTGACAACAAACCATAAAGTGTCATTCTAGGGAACTTGCTAACAAACTGAATAAGACGCACTAAATACGTAGTATAATATGTAGTATAAATTCAATATACGCGATATAATCCGTTTAAATAGTTTTATTTCAAAAGGCACTAGTAAATTAATCATTCAGAGACAATTTCAATATGGCGGCACTTGTATGGTGTTTACAATAGAATAACACTTTAGAAGCGGGGATCTGTCATGGATATGCGCATATGAGCTCGAGTCCCGCTCGAGACTGAGTTTTTCACTTGTACTTTATTTCTAAGCATTGTGGTACCGTTTGCAGACGTTTCTGGTTAATACAAAATTAAATCAAGATCAGATTTTCCAAAGATCGACCGCATCTCCCGGAGCCTGGGAAGCTCGGAGCAATAATTAATCACGTCGTAACGGTTGCATCGTTAAAGATTTCGGTGAACGCTACTACTCGACCAGTATTTTTGCCATTCGGACCGAGAGCGGCGCCATTTTAGTATAACGCGGCTACTTTAATGTCATTGCTCCTAGCGAATTATCAATTCAACAAACTATATGAGTGCGCGATTGATTGTGATTGAGTGATTGAACAAAATAAGGCTGTATTTTAAGCCCCACGAGAGTGTTGATCGAATCTCTGAAATATCGTCAGGGGTTTTCACACCCGTAGCGTTCACAGAGTAAAATTACTCCGAAATTACATAATCCGCGAATATTTATACAGGCCTCAAAGGGTGAAAATGAACGTCGTACAAATTATCTCAACAACAATCCGCCAAACTTGTGCTGTTGACTAGTCTCCTTCGTCATCCTGTCTGTTGAGCTGCCAATGAAAATTGTGTCTTGGTGCACTCGGCGTCGGCTCAAAAGTCGCTGCAAAACCTCACTGCTCAGACACCGTCGAATGAGCAGAATTACAGAATGAGTATGCGACTCGAGTCTGAGTTCGACGAAGGCTCTGAGTAGGTATGTGACTCTGAGCTTGAACTCAACGAAGACTTTAAGATCCCGCGCAGACAGACAGCGGTCTGGAGTTCCGAGTTCTGCGTTCTTTCGAATGTAACGTGAGTCTTTACGATATCGCACACAGCAGGCGGTCAGAACGCGGCGGTCAAAGCGGAGTTCTGACCGCTTGCTGTGTACTTTCGAAAGAACGCAGAACTCTGAACGCGGAACTCGGAACTCCAGAGTCCAGACCGCTCTCTGCCTGCGCGAGCTCTGAGTGTGGAACCTCGAGCGTCGCGCGCGCATCAGTCGCGCTACACTTGTATTCGGGGACTGGTCCTGCGGCCAGTTTTTGCAGCCCCGCCCGCCGCTCGTTACGTTATCGAGACACGACCGACATACATATACACATACTACACATAGATATAGTTAGGTATAATACCTACAGCCACGTAAGAAGTGGCTATAAAATCACGGGGCGTCTGGAGAAGCCTTATTTTTTAAGCGGTATAGTGTGGATATTCGCAGTCATTTGGTAGGTATAGGTATGTATTTTGGAATAATCCATCCAGTCGTTTTAATCTAGAGCGATTCAAAGTCAACTCTGCATTGTGAAATTTTTAGACGTTTCTAATAATTTGTTAGATCTAGTAGTGTAAATGTTAAAGCATGTTATGTATTTGTAATCTACTCACAAAGCCCTTTCATTTGGTACCCCGTTTGGTATTAAAAGAAAAACATTTTTTTCTTTGTACCACCGACTTCATGACTTCACAGTTACTACCCCCACCAATCCCACTATTTTCGCGCTTGTCATCTCATATACTTGTATTCATGATAGGTATCATACTGAATGCTTTAATATCATATTTACCCATATCCGAGATGACTTGAACGGAAAGCTCCCTGAAACCTGATTTTACACCCTACTATATAATATAATAGATGTTGATGTCTGCTTCAGCCAGTCTTCTCCGAGATCACGGGGACAACGTCGTCCTCGAAACATCTGGGGTAGTATTAAAACTTAATTATACGTGATTAAGTCCCGTTTTCGTAAATAATAAAGTGAAAATTCTACTCGTAGGGATACTTAGGTATGTAGTATTCTATTCTCTGTCAGCGGCAGTGCGATGACTCCAAGCCCAGCTGGTCCATTTATCCGGTGTACTATTATCGGTACTAACTCGACACTTGACTGACCATCGGTTGACCGTATGTCTGTGTAATGTAAGGTTTAGATTAAGTTAACAGTGGTAGACGGTACTCGGACGAGTTGAGCGCGTGCCCATTGCACTGCTGCTGCGAATCGTAGAGTGAATTTGTTTTGTTTATCTTGAACTGATAAATAAATATAAAGAGGTAGGCAACCGCCACTCTTGCACGTTAGAGTCAGAGAGGCTACCGTGAAAATTGAAATTTCGTCATCTGCATTAGTCTGACTCATATACTCCAGTGCTCTCTCTCAGTGGCTCTCAGTGTCCGATGTTGACTTGCCTTGTCTCGTTGTGGCTTGGCTTGTTATTGTTGCTTGGCTTGTCGAAGGCAACAGGGATATTTACTATCACTGATTGAGAGCGCCGTTTTGTTGATTACATTCCAAACGTCAATACATGTTCGGCTATGTACCACAACTACCACAAACCTTTTCAGGAACAAGACGGGGATTAATGCATACATGGAAATGGACACAGTTTCATACAATCGTAACTCGCACACGCATGTATCTAACTCACACAGACACGCAACTGGTCACGACCAAGATTGTCTTCTCATGTACTTCGTTTTAACCTTTACAATCTCGTATCTTCTCTAACTATATCAAAGTAATTTAAATCCTGTTGTGGTGTAAGACAGTTCTAATTAGGTTGGAATGTTTGATTGTTTGAGGGAAATAGGAAAGTTAGGTTATTTAGTTATTGTTATTAGACTGAGATGAGACGCCGGGGGGCTATTATGTTAATTCTTTTTCGATCTAGTGTCGATGTTATAAATTTAAAGGATGATTCAGTGTTATTGTTATTTCTAAATAGATGTGGTTAAGATTCACATTTGAATCTAAATAAACGTTGTACGATACACGTTCGAATAGGTAATTCACAACTCGTGTCGATTTAAAACACTCCCTTCGGTCGTGTTTATCACTAGATTTTCTCCCCGCTACGCGAGGAGAAAATCTCCCTTCCTGGCCAAGGCAAGACGTAAAACTTTAGACAAACCACGGGCGGTAATTCGTAAAGCCCCAGATCGCATATTTATGATCTGCGATCTGGAACATTCACGAATTCACCTCCCTAGGTATGTAATGTACTAATTTCACACTTACCTACTTATTATCTGTAAGTAAGTATGTAAAAAGCGTGTTTATATGAATGTAGCAGCAGGACATTGAAGAACTCGTCCGAATATCCGGGCATTCAAGATAATATATCGACATTGCAAGTTGCAACTAAACTCGTACCTACTTGGATTAAAGTCAACCAACTCGACGTACCTACTACACTCAAGCAAGAGCAATAAAAAAGGGTTACTTTGTATGGAAATACTACCTATGTCAATTTAGCTTATAAGGGCCGCAGAACTTTTTTGGGGTTCCGTAGTCAACTAGGACCCCTTATGTATTTTCCCTTACCTATTTATTATAGTTTCGCCATGTCCGTTCGCAGCTTTGCTCCGTGATCGTTAGTGCTAGAAAGCTGAAATATGGCATGGATCCGTTAATTTCAAGGGTGCATTCCTGAGTTTAAATTAAGTAACTTTCTCAAAGAAAGGTATTCTAATTAACTCCATTTTGGAGATATTTCATTATTTATTTTTATTTGATAAGGCCCCTATTACGAGCTGTGTACACTTGCCTTAGAGCCTGTTTGCATATTTATTTAGTGTTTAGTATGTGTTCATACATTTGCTACTAAACGTAAGTATTAACTTTGTCTTGGCAAGTTTCGATTCTTGGTCGGCTAGAGGTGAGGCTAGAAAATAAGGCCAGTTAGTATTGCCTACTTATACACGGAGAGAAATTTTTTGTAGAATCAAGTAAAAAATATTAATCATTAGTAAAATTTTAGTGAATCCCATGACAAGTAGATTATACTAACGGTTATGAATGAACCAGTTTTACTAATTGTATTTACTAACACCAAAAAAATTGTCCTTTTTGGAACAACAATACTGTTTACTAAAAACAAGTAAACTTTACTAGAAATTACAAAAAAAAGTCATGGAATTTATAAAGCTGAGAAGTTTTATCTAGTGTAAGGGTAAAAACACCAGAGCACCATTTAAAACAATATTTATTAGGGAATCACAATAATAATCAGAGTTTTGGACTTAGGTAATACGCGACGCCGATGACGCGCAAAAAAAACCGATCTCTAGATGACAGACAGCATAGTGTTGCTCTATCCCCGGTTCTCGTAGTGATGTCAAGACCGCTGTTTGACGATGCCGCCTTTTAGCTCGGCCATCGCCTGACCCGACCAGCGCCCCGCAGGTCACTGTCATCAGTGCAGCCACTGAAGTCTGCCACAGCCAACGCAGTCGCAGCAAGCTGGGTCTTCACCAGGTGGATGTAGCCTCCACCAGTTCAATATTCTGCGAATTGAACAACCACCTTTTACGCTCAGCCGATATACAAGCCTTGGTCCTTTTGAGTAATTCGACTCGAGTTCCGTTGAAACGGTCTATTTCGTTATTGTCAACTTACACCAAGATATTTAGTTCTATTTCAGTCGAATTGGAGTAAGGGCTTAAGCCGACTGAACCAAATGTAAGAAAGCATGACCAGGCTAGGTACCAAATAATCCGTGGTATGAGAGGTGTTAGGATATGCAAGTCTGCTCAGCACTTGCTTGAAATACACAAAAGGCTTAATTCACGTGCATATGACACCAAGAGGATATAAATACCAATTAATTAATTATGCAAAATAATAAAATATTGCGATGAGCGTGACATCTAGCGGCAGGTAGATAAACCACCCCCTTTTTTGTAACACCATCTAACATAAATTATTTTCTTGTGAATAACGTCATATAACTTTCAAGGATTTATTAGATTTTGATAAATTTCTAGCATGTATACCCATGCAGCTAGCCCAAACCTTCCATTGAGCGGTGCGTTCATACTGACCGCTTAACGTAACAATGACTATTTGTGTCGTTTTAAAAGCAAAGACTTGGAACAAACTCACAATTGGCTTCTCCGTTGTAGGATGTAAGACTCCCTCGCATGCACGCACAAAAATGCGTACAACTCGTGAGAGGCTAACATGGGACACGTCTCATGCATGTGCGGAGCTGCCTAGGCTAGGACACCACTGCCCTTGTAGGCGCAACGACCGTAGAAGTCAGCCCTTCACGATAAGGTTGTCACGGAGCCCGGTGCACGCACTCGCTCCAACTGGGTATTTCGAACAGGCACTCCCTCCAACTCTACTGGATCCGGTACTTCGCCAGCGATCCCTAGAAGGTATAAGTGTAAGCAACCCTTTCAAGGTAACCTTGAGATCATCAGTCTTAAGGTCATTAAAATATCCTTTTGTAAACAAGGTCTCAAGCCAACCTCTCAAGGTCAACAACAAATAGTACGATACGATATAGATAAAACATTCATCGGTAGTAGAAATAATGGTCCTCTTAAGGATAATATCATATCACATGCAATGGTCCGCCTCTTAAAGCCTGCACTGCAGATACCAGGAACAAACTAGCCTGTTAAAGATAGTCTTGTATCACATGCAATGGTCCGCCTCTTAAGGCCTGCACTGCAGATATACCAGTAACAAAATTAGCCTATTAAGGATAATCTAAGCTCACATGCAACGGTCCGCCTTTTAAGGCCTGCATTGCAGCAAATACCAGTAACAACCATCCTCTTAAGGATAGTCTTATATCACATGCAATGGTCCACCTCTTAAGGCCTACACTGCAAATACCAGTAACAACCATCCTCTTAAGGAAAGTCTTATATCACATGCAATGGTCCGCCTCTTAAGGCCTACACTGCAAACACCAGTAACAACCATCCTCTTAAAGATAGTCTTATATGACATGCAATGGTCCGCCTCTTAAAGCCTACACTGCAAATACCAGTAAACAACCATCCTCTTAAGGATAGTCTTATATCACATGCAATGGTCCGCCTCTTAAGGCCTACACTGCAAACACCAGTAACAACCATCCTCTTAAAGATAGTCTTATATGACATGCAATGGTCCGCCTCATAAAGCCTACACTGCAAATACCTGTAACAACCATCCTCTGAAGGATAGTCTTATATCACATGCAATGGTCCGCTTCTTAAAGCCTACACTGCAAATACCAGTAACAACCGTCCTCTGAAGGATAGTCTTATATCACATGCAATGGTCCGCCTCTTAAGGCCTACACTGCAAATACCTGTAACAACCATCCTCTGAAGGATAGTCTTATATCACATGCAATGGTCCGCTTCTTAAAGCCTGAACAGAAGTTCATGTTATCGAGGTTCCTCTCTTACCCAGGTTCGCCTTATCGAGGTTTCACAAATTGTATTTTTCAACCATCATGAAGTGTATATTGATAATGACCAATCAGTCAAATCATGGCACATATGCTTAAACCATAAAGCTTCCAATCCCAAGACACACATGGTTGATTTTCTCCAGCTGTGCATGTGCATTTTATGTGTAGATAACTCAACACATCATCATCCAGGTTAACTTATACCTGCACAAAACTAAATAATTTTGTTAAATGCCATGCAAGCACACATTGTAAGATAAATGAGTTCATAACATAATAAACCACAATTTATGCATTTTTCAAAACAATGAAATACATACTTAGTGAACCCACAAAATTTGCGAAACATATTATTATTTATAACTTCTGATTTATGAAACCCAGAAGTAATAAAAGTGTACTGTTTATTAATGCAAACGGTACCATAACACACTACAAGTTCAGACGAAAACCGTCAATAACTTCAAACAGTAGCTCATGACATGATACTCTTCGGTCAATGTTCATTAGCAGTGAATGGGTTAAAATAGTTATTAGGAAAGCTTTAACCAAGCTATTTACCTTCGTTTAATATTCACCCATAAAACACTTATCGGACTGGAACGTTTAGAGTCCAGTCGCACTTGTATGTAAAAGACATGTATCATGTAGACCGTCAATATCCATATTGACTCCTGAAAGTATTTACCTCGCTTACCATTAGCAACAACCTGCTTTACCAGTGTCATACTCAGCTCAGTAAATATCTTGTTCAATATGTCCATCTCTTTGACAAGATTTTAACCTTGGAAATTCATCAAACTTCATCAGTAATAAAGTTTTGTTATAATGAAATGCATCTGAAACATACTGTTAGAACACAAATGATTATCATTGTCAATAACTCAAACACTTGACAATGTCATGCCAATAAAACTTTCATTAGTTTGGTAAGTCTGTTTAAATATATGTCTTTGGTTCATTTTATAACATGACATTTTGTAAAAATATTTGCAATGCAAACTTTAACCAACATCCCAATGAACAAAACAACAACCACAACATACTATAAGCTGTATGCAATTAATTTGTACAAACATTTTATTCATAAGATTTTTCATACATAGAACCAATCAATAATATGTACAGATAGAAATTGTACATCATCAGTATGTCTGCAACTTAATGTTAATTGCGAGAATGCATGAGGTTATATGTGATATGGACTGTTTTTTAAAATATTCAGTCCGAGGAGGCTCCGGAAACATGGAGTGACTACATTTGTCACAGACACTACTAACCAGCTTGAAATAAATGTCACCTTTCGCTTATTCACAAAGCGCATTTTACTAACCACACACAGTCAATGTAACACGTACTGACCGTTAGTATACATGTACAACATGAACAAACATTTTATTTCTAAATAAATACCTCATTTTCCATGACATCGGAGATTAGTCACTTATCAACATATTTTCTCCATATAATGAATTAGTTGAACACTAGGACATATTAAACCTGGCATCCATAACCAACTAATTTTGAAATATTAGCCATGTCCATCCGGGTTCATTACAGAGGCCTGACCCGATAGCCACTCTAGTGCCTTCAACGACGGTATGGTCGTACAATTCAAGAATCATTGCTGTCAAATTTCTGGAAATTACACAGACTAAAAACATACCAACAAAGCATTATTTCAGTTGCAATAAGCATGTGTAATATCACACACACACAAACACATATGAAACAACAAGTAATTTCTCCTCATTGTTGTTGTAACCAATATTCCAGTGTTTTTGAAAACTTGTAATCTATTTTAATTTGACTGAAAGGATAAAGTATTAAATAGCACTCATTGTTAATCATGAAAGCATATTACCACCATACATATAGCATCAATCAAGGCTACATTACCAAACTTGTTTTATATGCTTTTTACTTGAATGTAAATTTCACCACGACACAGACTTTAGAAAATGTTTATAGCATTTTGTTGTTATGTCATGTAGACATACTTAATCACATTATGTTATGTATCTGAAAGCACATGGATTACCAAAATAACACAACATATAAGTGAGGCAGTGAATATTTACCACTTTGGCCCCGGAGCACTGTTAGGTGTTGGATCAACAGACTTCTTACCTGAGTTAACTTTTACCTGAGTTACTCTATAATCCCAAGGATTTATTTCATTCATACCAATATCAAAATTCAATTGTACCTAATGGTATCTGTCAGCTTATGTCTTGTGATCTTCTGCTGTGAATATTGTAATACATACATGCCAGCAGCTTTATTACACTGTCAATATGTTTTATTTTTGACAGTCATGATCATTGATGTACATAAACTGAAATAGGTATCTGAAATCAAACACAAAACACACAAAACACACGGCAAAGGTACGATACGCCAGCCAATAGCCGGCACAGGTTAGTTTTGTAGGCTATTCTTGTAGGTATGATTTTGACACCAATCTTGGACTTTGTATATTTAAGTCCCTAACTGATGAGTGGTGTTGGTGCATTTACTCATTACAATCAGATTAACGATCAGAACAATGAAACAAGGAAGGACTACGCGCGGTAAATTTCGTAATGTCAATTTCGACAAATTATATCGTAGTAGGCGAGGAATCACTATCCCACTTCTGAAGCTGTAAGGGTAAAAACACCAGAGCACCATTTAAAACAATATTTATTAGGGAATCACAATAATAATCAGAGTTTTGGACTTAGGTAATACGCGACGCCGATGACGCGCAAAAAAAACCGATCTCTAGATGACAGACAGCATAGTGTTGCTCTATCCCCGGTTCTCGTAGTGATGTCAAGACCGCTGTTTGACGATGCCGCCTTTTACTAGTGTTTTGTTTCTTGGTTTTACTAATCCAGTGACTAAAATTCACAATAGTTTGCTTGGAAACAATAAAGCAGCACTCTTATTTTCAGTAATATTTTTACTAGAAATTACAAATCTATAGAATAATTCATGGGATTCAGTAAGCTGCGATTTGATTTCAAGTAACCGTAATTGCAATGTACAGATGCGTCCGCACCTGAGCCTGATCCAATGGTCCACGAGCCAGGCGCAAATTTCGTCAGTCATCGCCTCCCGGGTGAAAACTCGTATACTGGTTAACGGCCATATATGATGAACCCTAGTGGACGTCAGCTGCCGCTACGTTGGTGGGTTGAGGAATGGCAGCCACCGAAACACGTAAAAAAAAATTTTTTTTTCAGTCATCGCCTCCCGTTTGATACTTAGTCAGATGAAAGTTTAGGTGCTATTGTTAATAAAAACAATCGTCAGCCGGTTGTATCGCGGTGGAATCACCGTCAGCTGGTCACATGAACATGTAAAAAAAATTTTTTTTTTCAGTCATCGCCTCCCGCTTGATACTTTGTCAGATGATAGTTTAGGTGCTATTGTTAATAAAAAAACTCGTCAGCCGGTTGTATCGCGGTGGAATCACCGTCAGCTGGTCACATGAACATGTAAAAAAATTTTTTTTTTTCAATCATCGCCTCCCGCTTGATATTTTGTCAGATGATAGTTTAGGTGCCATTGTTAATAAAACAAATCGTCAGCCGGTTGTATCGCGGTGGAATCACCGTCAGCTGGTCACATGAACATGTAAAAAAAAATATTTTTTCAGTCATCGCCTCCCGCTTGATACTTTGTCAGATGATAGTTTAGGTGATATTGTTAATAAAAAAAATCGTCAGCCGGTTGTATCGCGGTGGAATCACCGTCAGCTGGTCACATGAATTTATAAAGCAAATAAATAAATACAGTCTAAAATTTAAAATAATTGGTTTCAGTCATCGCCTCCCGTTTGATACTTTGCCAGATGATAGTTTAGGTGCTATTATTAATAAAAAGAATCGTCAGCCGGTTGTATCGCGGTGGAATCACCGTCAGCTGGTCACATGAACATGTAAAATAAATTTTTTTTTTCAGTCATCGCCTCCCGCTTGATACTTTGTCAGATGATAGTTTAGGTGCTATTGTTAATAAAACAAATCGTCAGCCGGTTGTATCGCGGTGGAATCACCGTCAGCTGGTCACATGAACATGTAAAAAAAAAATTTTTTTTCAGTCATCGCCTCCCGCTTGATACTTTGTCAGATGATAGTTTAGGTGCTATTATTAATAAAAAGAATCGTCAGCCGGTTGTATCACGGTGGAATCACCGTCAGCTGGTCACATGAACATGTAAAAAAAATTTTTTTTTTCATTCATCGCCTCCCGCTTGATACTTTGTCAGATGATAGTTTAGGTGCTATTATTAATAAAACAAATCGTCAGCCGGTTGTATCGCGGTGGAATCACCGTCAGCTGGTCACATGAACATGTAAAAAAGAAATATTTTTTCAGTCATCGCCTCCCGCTTGATACTTTGTCAGATGATAGTTTAGGTGCTATTGTTAATAAAAAACATCGTCAGCCGGTTGTATCGCGGTGGAATCACCGTCAGCTGGTCACATGAACATATCAAGCAAATAAATAAATAAAATCTAATATATGTTCATATGACCAGCTGACGGTGATTCAACCGCGATACAACCGACTGACGATGTTTTTTATTAACAATAGCACCTAAACTATCATCTGACAAAGTATCAAACGGGACGCGATGACTAAAACCAATTATTTTGGTTTCCGTGCCTTCGCTTGAACCACTTACGAGATTGCCAGCGCTCGGCTGCTTTCTCTTCAGTACCATATAAGCCGGCAAGGCCCTTAGCGGTGGTTCAAGCGTCGGCAGGAACCTAAATATCCGTTTTTTACCCTTCGGGGGAAAAACGGTTCTATTTAGGTCTTCGTGCCTTCGCTTGAACCACTTATGAGACGTGTTTAAACCTCTGCCGGCGCTGGCCCGGGCGTACTGTGACTGTTAATATTTATGCAAAAATCACATAATGAGAATATGGGTCTGAAATTTATTCCGTATTGACATAATAAATAAAAGATTGATTGCGTCAACTTTTAAGTAGATTTTCATCATTTAGAATTATCGATATATGAGGTTATTCTTAGCACTGACTTGCCACAGAAGATAAATATTGCGACTATAAAAGTACTTGAATTTTTATATAAAACAACGGTTTGGCTTTTAGTTGATTGACCTTTCCTTAAATAATTATTTAAGTCATAATCTTATATGAACCTGTATGTACTATCTTACGCAAATAAATTCATTATGAATACCTAAGACCTACTTATAAGGTACGTGTAGGTTGTACACATTTTTGTGTAACCACTATCTGAAGTAGAAGTTCTGATGCTTGTAAAGTAAACCTCATCAAGTGAATTTTACATCATACCCATTCAGACTACCTCTGATGATACAACAACCCACTAGGTGATAAAAAGGTTTTGTTGTATTATGTAATGATATTATTTCACAAAAAAAAATTAATAAAATACTACTTGTCTATTGCTTAAACACAAATAATAGCACTGTCGGCTCATCCAAAAAACTATTTTAAATTTGTTACTAATAGGAAAAGCTTGGGTCCTCTCTGGTTTAACGTATTCTATCAATTTAATGTAAATGGTAAGATGTATCATTGGTCAGATGTAATGTAATATGTATTTTAATGTGGACAAATACCCAAATATTGTCAATATTTACACAATAATAGTAATTGACTTGGTGTATCTTTATATCTATGATACTGTGCGTTGACTTAAGGTACCTCTATAGGATGTAGTATCGGCTTAGTTGAAACTATTACTAGGTAGCTGAGAATTGTTACTAGTTAATAACGTATACATTAAATCGTGCAGTGTATTGTCTTCTTCACTTCTGACGCTACATTTAGGCAGAGGAGTGCTCGATTCGAAATAATATTAAATTATTTTCACAAATAAACGCATCATGTACATAATTTCTTACACATTTACGGAATATGTTGTCCTTATGTAATGGGCTATATACAAATAAAGCTGGTATACCTAGTCAATAACTATTAATGTCTAAATCTAAATAATGTCAATATTTGGGTATTTGTCCACATTAAAAAAACATATTACATTACATCTGACCTATTATCACGTTGCCGGGTCTATTGATACTGCAAACAGCCTTATACACGCGAGAGAATTGAGATAAATACCCCAGACGGGCCGACAATAGCGACCGGATTACACGATACGGACAAAAACTAGCAGCGGTGCCCCGTAGCTTAGCAAAGAGAGCAAAAACTATACACGTCATGGGCCCCTCCGTGTATAATAACCTGCCAGCAATAATAACAGACGCACCTAGTTTGTTACTCTTTAAGAACAAACTAAAAACTTGGCTTTTTGAGCGGTCGTTCTATAATATAGAAGAATTTCTGACTGCGAAATATTAACGTAAATGAATGAAAATATAAAACTACGCAAGTAGCGAATCACCTTTAATATTTAGAATACTTTGTAATTTTTGTTTTTATTATGTTATTTGACAAAGGGATGTAACGATACCGATACCGATACGATATATCGGCAGATATAATCGGCAGGCCGATATAATCGGCAGGCCGATATATCGGCATCGCCGATTTAAATACACCCGATATCATAACAAAATGTAAACAACCCACAGTAAGGTATTTTATTGGGCAAGAATATTCTTCACCTCAATTTTAACTGTGTCAAAACTTACGTAAGTTTTACTACGATAGATTACTTACTCAACGTAACAGTGAAGCTGCTATAATCGTGCTATTTTGCTAATAGGAATATATATTCTTTGTTTTTATTTTTCAGTTTTTCACACTTCTTAAAATCAAATGTCTATTGAACATAAGTATGTTTTATGCATATAAAGGATACAATTATTAATTTATTTCAATAGTCAATAGTCAAAATATACTTTATTCATGTAGGCCTAGTAGTATTAGATCTTAGATCCCGTTTTCTAAGGGGACCTTGCATTTTGGAGACAAAGCAAACCGCTTGGAACAGGTGTTCCTGGGGGTGATCCGAGCTAATTTCGCCCGGTTGCCGAGAGGTCACTCCCAGCAGGTGGGCAGGGGAGGGGGGAGAAAAGTGCCTCCGGCGCGCCTCACTCTAAATTTTATATCTGCATACATCTAGCAACTATATCAAGTTTGGTGTCTTTTTCGTATAATTCTAGGATGAAGAATTCATTTCTGTGACTAAACTTTCACTCACCCATACAAAAAAATCGAGAAATTCAAAATTCAAAAAAAATCTTTACACTTTTTGTTTTTGAAAATCCTCTACAAAATTAAAACTATGAGGATCTGCTCTAAAAAAAATACATGTGAATAGCCCAGTTATTCTACTATATAGAATAATAAACTTATCAACCATTTTTGACTAATAATTGTATTTAAAAAAATGTTTTGAGTCGCACGGCGGACCGTACTGAAGTAGGTATACCTACACGCATTTAGTTTAGACTAGGGCTCGCGGTCGAGTCCGTGTTTCGTTTACACGTTTCGAATACCCGTTTTCGAATAACACGTACACGGTTTTCTGGCCCGTTCCGCACGTGTAATTAAGAAACGTGTAATTAAGATCCGTTCCCACGGATAAACGGGTATTCGAAGAAACGGATCTTATTTACCCGTGGCTCCGGAGACGTCCTTGACGAGTAGCGAAGGAACGAACCGGCGTAGGTACTTAAGAGCTACAAATGAATAGACAAAAGATTCATGAGGAGTTTCTGTCATATTTAACCTTATTTCGTGGTTCATAGAGTCGAAATTCAATAAACGGTTTACAAAACCCTTTTCTGAGCAGGTAGTTTTTGCTTGCAATGTTGCAATACGAGTAGAAAATTAGAAATACAGTAGGTATACCTACATGCTACTATCAAAATAGTATTTTGTATAAGACTTCAAATACTAATACTTTATGGTATATTATATAATTTGAAAGCAATAAATATAAAGTGCTAGTAATAAAAAATAAAAGCAATAAAGAGTATAAAGAGAAGACTGTACGATAAAAACTGGCCATGCATGATCTGGTAGGTATACATACAATATTCTTACCAATTGCACATTATTAAACAGCTCTTATATTTTTAATAATCTGTAGATATAAGTCCTATAAGTATAATTATAATTAAAATTCAATCAATTGTCAATCATATTACTGATATTACCTACAATGTATGTGTGAGTTTTCTCGAATAGGTATATTTTATCGAATAAATATTCTGTCAATAAGAAATGTATATTTTTTAATCGTATTATTTTTTAACCCGTGGAGCGCCCTAACAAGACACGTGTGCTAGTAACTAGTATAGGAGTTCCATACTACGGTAATTCTGGGGCGCTCCAGGGGCTTACGAAAGCCAGGCATCTAGGTATTAAGTATTATAGTAAACCATGTAAAAATTGATAAATAATCATGTGAACCTGCCGCTGCATTTGTTACAATTTCTTATGTAGACGTGTTCACCTTATTACACCGACATAAAGCTTATAATTGGTTGTGGCAGTTCTGATAATGGTTTGGGAACCAACTTGTTTTCGGCGATATCAGACAAAAGGGTATTGGAAAACAACACGTTCTAATGAATGGAACACCAGCGGCCGGCATTTATTACCTGAACACTCGTGTGAAAGTGACCCAAGTGAACATGAATGATTACCAATTTTGAGATCTATCTTAATGTTCTTAACAATATAATCGCTAGGTAACCAAAGTAGCATGGGTTTTTATTTTTTAAGGTTCTCGCGTGAAATCCTTCGTTTCGAATGCCGCTTGTGTGTACTTTTTTTGCGTCGTTGGCAGATTTGCTGTTTTCGCTCAGCAGTAAATTGATAATAATAAGAAATAACCACGAAGTAAGTAATTCATACTTACTACCTGTTATTATCTGTTATTTTTAACTAATATAGGTAGTTTTTGTCTGCACATCTATTCTTCACGAAACTACTTATATTACTTACTTACACAATTATACATGTATAAAATGTATTTCTTTGATTGAAATATAATTATATTAATTATGTAATTAATGATGAATATGTTAGCTTAAAAGTAGAGATGCCCCGAATAGTGATTTTGGCCGAATACCGAATACCGAATATTCGGCCACCCTCTCGGCCGAATACCGAATATTCGGCATGAGATGCGAACATTGTGAGTCACAATTATTATGAAAACTGTTCGCCAACAAAGCACAACGTTTGCTAAGATATATTTTTTGTAAAACAGAACTAATAAATAGAGTCAATCAAATCAGACCCATGATAAAATGAAAATATTCCATAATCAACAAATGCTTAAAAAAGGGTCTCCCTTTTTAACAACTTTCCAATAATACTTTTTAAATATTAAATATACTACATACCTAATTTTTGGTATTTTTTTAGGGTTCCGTACCCAAAGGGTAAAAACGGGACCCTATTACTAAGACTCCGCTGTCCGTCCGTCCGTCCGTCCGTCTGTCACCAGGCTGTATCTCACGAACCGTGATAGCTAGACAGTTGAAATTTCCACAGATGATGTATTTCTGTTGCCGCTATAACAACAAATACTAAAAACAGAATAAAATAAAGATTTAAGTGGGGCTCTCATACAACAAACGTGATTTTTGACCGAAGTTAAGCAACGTAGGGCGGGGTCAGTACTTGGATGGGTGACCGTTTTTTTGCTTGTTTTGCTCTATTTTTTGTTGATGGTGCGGAACCCTCCGTGCGCGAGTCCGACTCGCACTTGGCCGGTTTTTTTTCGTGTAATTTTTAGGGTTCCGTAGTCAAATGGCAAAAAACGGAACCCTTATAGATTCGTCATGTCTGTCTGTCTGTCCGTCTGTCTGTCCGTCCGTATGTCACAGCCACTTTTCTCCGAAACTATAAGAACTATACTGTTGAAACTTGGTAAGTAGATGTATTCTGTGAACCGCATTAAGATTTTCACACAAAAATTGAAAAAAAAACAATAAATTTTTGGGGTTCCCCATACTTCGAACTGAAACTCAAAATTTTTTTTTTCATCAAACCCATACGTGTGGGGTATCTATGGATAGGTCTTCAAAAATGATATTGAGGTTTCTAATATCATTTTTTTCTAAACTGAATAGTTTGCACGAGAGACACTTCCAAAGTGGTAAAATGTGTGTCCCCCCCCCCCCGTAACTTCTAAAATAAGAGAATGATAAAACTAAAAAAAATATATGATGTACATTACCATGTAAACTTCCACCGAAAATTGGTTTGAACGAGATCTAGTAAGTAGTTTTTTTTAATACGTCATAAATCGCCTAAATACGGAACCCTTCATGGGCAAGTCCGACTCGCACTTGGCCGCTTTTCTTTTTAGTTAGGGGCAACAGATATTCGGTATTCGGCCGAATAGTAGGCAACATTCGGCCGAATACCGAATATTCGGCAAAGTGGCCGAATACCGAATAGTTGCCGAATATTCGTGGCATCTCTACTTAAAAGCAATAATAGTAAAAAAAATTAAGGTTTTAATTTCAACTAGGGACGAGTAGGTTTAAAATTAAAAATAGTAGACAATATAGGATAGGGACACCTACTTCGATTAATATATTGTATAGTTGGCTAAATATGTTAATCAACACAGTTATAAATAATAAAAAAAAAAATCGTACGCCAAACGAGTTCATCAAATATCAAATATCAACATTTATTCAGCAAATAGGCCACAAGGGCACTTTTACACGTTAATATGGAATTTACATACAGCAAAAAAAAACACATCAATAATTATAAAATACAACTAAGCCGTAAATATCAAATCAAACTAACATAGAGATGTATAAAGCCTCTAAATGTCGAATTACAAAAAACGCAATAACAATAGTATTGAAAAAAAAAACACAAAGATACAAAAACTATAATCTAAAATTATTTAGAGATGTAAATGTCTCTAAGTGTCATCATAACTAAAAGATTACAATATATAGTAGTTAATCAAATTATCCTTAGAGATGTATAGGGTCTCCAAGAGTCAAAATCCTGTATACCTAATTAAAACATTCATTAAATTAAAGAAAATGATAGTAAAAATAAAATAGCATACGAGAACCGAATGAGGTGTGTCCATGTAATTATACTCAAAAATAAAGTTACTAAATATAATAGCTCGTGTTAGCTTAAATAGACCAGTCTCCACAAACAGCACCCGTTCACGAGTATGACGCGTATCTCAGCCATCGCCTCTCTCAACCTTCATTCGGGAAAGTGGCATCTGAAGTCAACATTCAATATTAGACCTTACATACCCACAGACCTAGAGCATTGATTGGGTCAACTTGTTTCGGATCCGTTCGGGCCGGTGTTAAGTACCCGTGTAAACGGAGATACGTATCTGAGAAACGTGTCTTGGGAACGTTTATTGGAGACGTATCCGGATCCCGGCGGTTCCGTGTAAACCGTGTTCTTAGCACCGCCGGGCTTAAGAACACGGGTATTCGTTTCGGCGTGTAACACGGATACCGGGAGCCCTAGTTTAGACACGCATTCACTTCAAAACATTATTCAGCATAACGCAAGTAGGTACAGAAAGTACATATTTAAAACAATAAAGGAATTTAAAATAAGTACGATATAACTGAATATAGGATTATCCTATGCAGAATGAGTTGTCTACCTACTGGATAGTTTCACGACAGATTAATTTTTTATTTAGTTATTGTGACCTTACATCTTCTACGTCTTTTGAGATACTTATCTATGTATACATAAAAATTATAATAAATTTGCGTGTAGTGTAGATATCTAAACGGAGGTGATTGCGGTGCAGTGCAGCGGCGCTCGCGCTCAGGGACCGTTGGTATTAGTTCCCAACATCTTTATTTAAGAGCCAACAGGAGTGGTCATTTCTCCATACAAACGTACTCGACTGTTTCCTCCGTGGGTTTTGAAGCTAGAGCAATGATTTTTTCAACACAGATTAATATTGTCAATATCTGTGTCGGACCGTTTTACTTTTTTTGATATTTTTGTTTTTTAAGGCGCTAGAGCCCTTCAAAAATGGCCAAAATGGCCTAATTGACTATGCCGCAATTAGAGGCGTTCTATTCAAAACTGATATCAATTAGTCAAAAAAGCAAAACGGTCCGACACAGATAATGTCATAATCATTTAGATTTCCAAACTTGGTTACGATTGGTTAAGTTTTGGAGGAGGAAACAGTCGAGTACGAAACCTCGATTTTTGATATTTTTACGCAGGATTTTTCGCCTTGTCCTTATCGCACTAGTTTTAGGAGCCGCTTCCGTTAGCGAGACGGGTATATTTACCTAAAATATTTAAATCTTAGCTCCTGTTGGCTCTTAACTTCCGTTAACTTGAATCTTTTCCGCCGTCTCATTATCTGAAGGTTGTCTGGAAGAGATCGCTATTTAGCGATAAGTCCGCCTGTTGTTACCTACATTTTTGTACCTGTTCATACTTTTGTAACATTTCTTTTGTAGTGTGCAATAAAGTATTTTATTATTAATCACTTTATTTATCTTTCATGTTAAGTTAGGTTTTTTTATAATATGAATATAAAAGTAAAATATAAAAACACAAAACAATAAAAAATACATATAAACACATTATAAAAAACCTAACCTAGGGTGCCGCCAGCAGCGGGGCAAGGCCCAAGCTGCTGGTGGTCAGGGCCGCAGAGAGAGGAACCGGCGGACTATCCGCGCCGTTTCCAACATCACCGCCTTCTGCTGCATCTGGCGCCTTCTGGCCCTTGATCCAACCACCTAGCGAGAGTCTCTCAAGATGTTGGTCGAGACTCTTCGCTATTAGACCGTTCACTGAAACGACTATCGGGACAATGATCGTCGAATCAACATCCCACATGGCGGTTATCTCGTGAGCCAAGTACTTACTGGACTTGTCCTTCTCGGCCTTCACGAGATTCTCATCATGGGGGATGGTGATGTCAACGAGCACGGCCCGACGTTGCGATCGATCTATTATCACAATGTCAGGCTTATTGGCTACAATAGTCCTGTCAGTGATGATAGATCGATCCCAATAGAGCGTGGCACGACCATTCTCGAGAACAGGCGCAGGTAAATACTTGTAGTACGGTACTTCGCGGTCCACAAGACCATATAGAAGAGCAAGTTGCTGGTGAATAATCCTGGCTACGAGATTATGTCTGTGCAAGTACTCGCCGTTAGCAAGATGAGAACAACCGGAAATGATATGCCTGAGTGACTCTCCGGGACGGCGGCATGCCCCACAAATGTCGACCGTACCGTCCTTCAGGATGTATTTCCGATAGTTGTTCGTCATCACTACTTCGTCCGCAATTGCACAGGCAAAACCCTCGGTTTCTCCGAAGAGGTCCCCGAATCGTAACCAGTTCACCGACCCGAGCAGGTCCACATCGGGTCCCGTGAGGGCCTTGTAGAACCGCCCGTGTAGCACCTTACTCTCCCATGCCGGCTTGCGATCCGCAGTACTTAGTACCACAGGTTTGCGCCAGTTCTCGTTAGCCAAGGAGAGCGGCGTGAGGTTACTGTCTACTGCCACCACATCACGATGCATCCCACACTCGTTGTTAAGAAAATAATTCCTGAGATTGTACACCTGGCGGTTGTGGAGATTCCACCAGAAAGAAAATATGTTAAAAGAGGACCCAAGCTTTTCCTATTAGTTACAAATTTAAAACAGGTTTTTCGATGGGCCGGCAGTGCTATTATTTGTGGTTAAGCAACAGACAAGTAGTATTTTATTATAATTATTTTCTTAAAATAATATCATTACATAATACAACAAAACCTTTTTATCACCAAGTGGGTTGTTGTAAAGAAAGCATCAGAGGTAGTCTGAAAGGGTTTGATGTAAAATTCACTTATGAGGTTTATTTTACAAGCATCAGAACTACTACTCAGATAGTGGTTACACAAAAATGTGTACAACCTACACGTACTAAATTCATAATTTATTTATTTGCGTAAGATAGTACATTCAGGTTCATATAAGATTATGTCTTTAATAATCATTTAAGGAAAAGTCATTCAAGTAATAGTCAAACCGTTTTGTTTTATATAAAAATTCAAGTAGTTTTATAGTGGCAATGTTTAACTTATGTGGCAAGTCAGTGCTAAGAATTGTCTCATCTATCGGTAAATCCATATGATGAAAATCTACTTAAAGGTTGACGCAAACAATCCTTTATTATGTCAATACGGAATAAATTTCAGGCCCATATTCTCATTATGTGATTTTTGCATAAATATTAACAGTCACAGTACGCCCGGGCCCGCGCCGGCAGAGGTTTAAACACGTATAAGTAGTTCAAGCGAAGGCACGGAGACCTAAATAGAACCGTTTTCCCCCGAAGGGTAAAAAACGGATATTTAGGTTCCTGCCGAAGCTTGAACCACCGCTAAGGGCCTTGCCGGCTTATATGGTACCGAGGTGAAAGCAGCCGAGTGCTGGCAACCGGGCGGTATTATTACTTGAGTGGCGCGATAAATGTCGCTACTAGTTGATGAATTCGCTTGATTATGTCTGAGTTAGGGCTTGCAATCCGTATATCCGGATATCCGTCCAATTTAATATCCGTATTTAGATTAAGTAATACTACAAATTTTAAGAAAACTATCTTAAAAACTTTGAAATTTATAATAGTATTCACGTTTTCGGTTGATTTTATTTATTTGGATACATTTTTTACGTTATAAAATCTGTTTATTGAAATATTACTCCTTGATTGCCGACTCTTCGTCGATATTCTTATGCAGATCGACCTAGCTCCGTAAAAGTAACTTTGAGCGTACTTTGTACCGTGTTCTTGTCAAACATGATTTGCTGTTATTATTGTTAGCGTCCGAATACTTACGTTATTAACAAAGGGCGAACAGAACTAGATCGAGTCCAACGGAGGAGGACTTCGGTTGATATTGAACTGCCGAACGAAATGCAGTAGGGTTTAGCAGACGATAAAGAAGGTTTTAGCATTTTGTATTTGAATAAATCTGTAATGAAAATCTTGATTGACTTTAAATGCAATGTAAAATCTCAACAAGAAGAGACTGGTCTAACACTTAGAAGATATTCGATTCTCTAAATATTATCAAAACCCCTATCAAGAAATGAATTTCGCAGCGCAGACTGCCAATATTAAATTGAGGGTTGAAGTATCGCCATAACCTAGTAAATTATTACTAACTAGCGACCCGCCCCGGCTTCGCACGGGTAACAAATTATACATAAACCCTCCTCTTGAATCACTCTATTTAAAAAAACCGCATCAAAATCCGTTGCATAATTTTAAAGATCTAAGCATACATACAGACAGACAGACAGACAGACAGCGGGAAGCGCCTTTGTTTTATACTATGTAGTGGTATAGTTTGTATCACTTGTTCGAAAAACCATATCTAATCTAGTCAGGCAATTAAAGGTTGTGTATGAAATCTTTGCCGAAATTCATTTTTAGTTTTTGGAGAGTATAATTTAATTTTACCATTACGTGGCAAATCAACACAATAATTCGTAGGTACTAACTTAACTAACCTAACTTCACGCGCGGTTACACCAGCTGTATGTTTGCACTTGCACATCAACTTCAAATCATCGGCGAAAAGGTAGAACGCCACAAATAGCTTAATACTTGCTGGTACGCAGCCTTGTGTACGTAATAGTAGTTTATGTGACTGCTACATAATGAGAGGCATTAAAATACGAGTGTGGGTTTAAGAAACGAACGGTAGTGAGTTTCTTAATAGGATCACACGAGTGTTTTAATACCTAATTATGTACAGTTACATACACTACTTTATCTAAACACATACTTAAAACGAATTAAAAGATCAAATGGCGGTGAATGAAAATTTTTTCAAGCATGTCACGCATCCGTAGTTTTTTTAAATAACTAGACAAAAGAATGAAGTCCCTAATCTCATGTCACTCGAGATCAAATATCGTGCGGTTTATAATAAAAAAACATACTAAATTGACGTTTCGTATCGATAACTATTTTAATACCTATATGGATACTATAATAGAGACCCACTTGAGTATTGACTGCTGTTCCAAATTTAAACTCATAACCTTACAACAATCTATAACATTATGTACATTAAAGTACAAATTTTCCTACTACCACAGATAAGAAAGTTCTCATAGTAAAATTTGTTGTAATAAAGCTGGTCATTTCCTACGGTTTCTGAACGCATTATAGAGCACTAATGACATGTGTGTAGATAAAATTGTATTATATTACACTTTTTATTAAATTCATCTGGGTTTTATGAAATAAAAAGTAAGTATTCGAATTATCCGTTTTATCCGTATATCCGGATACTAAAATAATAAATATTCCAAATATCCGGATACGAAAAATGGGCGGATATCGCAAGCCCTAGTCTGAGTTACAAGGGTGTTATCTCGTAAGTGGTTCAAGCGAAGGCACGGAGACCTAAATAATTGGTTTCAGTCATCGCGTCCCGTTTGATACTTTTTCAGATGATAGTTTTGGTGCTATTGTTAATTAAAAAACACATCTGGATCACATGAACATATATTAGATTTTATTTATTTATTTATTTGCTTGATATGCTCATGTGACCAGCTGACGGTGATTCCACCGCGATACAACCGGCTGACGAGTTTTTTTATTAACAATAGCACCTAAACTATCATCTGACAAAGTATCAAGCGGGAGGCGATGACTGAAAAAAAAATTTTTTTTTACATGTTCATGTGACCAGCTGACGGTGATTCCACCGCGATACAACCGGCTGACGATTTTTTTTATTAACAATAGCACCTAAACTATCATCTGACAAAGTATCAAGCGGGAGGCGATGACTGAAAAAAAAAATTTTTTTTACATGTTCATGTGACCAGCTGACGGTGATTCCACCGCGATACAACCGGCTGACGATGTTTTTTATTAACAATAGTACCTAAACTATCATCTGACAAAGTATGAAGCGGGAGGCGATGACTGAAAAAAAAATTTTTTTTTACATGTTGATGTGACCAGCTGACGGTGTTTCCACCGCGATACAACCGGCTGACGATTTTTTTTATTAACAATAGCATCTAAACTATCATCTGGCAAAGTATCAAACGGGAGGCGATGACTGAAAAAATATTTTTTTTTTACGTGTTTCGGTGGCTGCCATTCCTCAACCCACCAACGGAGCGGCAGCTGACGTCCACGAGGATTCATCATACGTAGCCGTTAACCACTATAGGAGTTATCGCCTGGGAGGCGATTGGTCATGGAAACCTGTTCGTGGCTCGCGGTCTACAAGCGATCCAAACGCTATCGAAACGTACCAGACATATTTAGATCCCGTAAGGAACGATCACTTCTTATGTGATCTAAATTTGCGTGGCACGCCACAATCGCGCTTGAATGGATTGGATCAGGATCAGGTACGGGTGCATCTGTAAATTGCAATTATGGTTACTTACAAGTCGCTGGCCCAATTTTACAGGTTTCTTTGTTATATGTAAAATATAAACCAAACCATATGTTCAACGTAGTTAAAACTAGACTTAGTCATAGTTCCATTCAACGACACACCACATGCACCAAACATAATTTCTCCGATAAGCTCTTTTCGCCGATGAGGTTACAAGCAAAATGGACGAGTCAAAGATGGATACGGAGTACGTGTGCGGGGGGAGGGGCGGCTAGTGCGTTTAGGAATCTTGTTATTAGTACACTTTACTAATATCTATAAAGCTATTTACTATTTACGGAAATAAGAATAAAACTCATAAGAATAAGAAAGGGACTTGTTATTACAAGATTACCAAGTATAGAAATCAGAATTGACTTATAATTATTAATACTCATTTGTAGCCACCGATTTTAATAAATCCCATTTGTATTATCTAGTAATCTTTACGTACTGTAACTAGTACACCATTTATAAACTCAAGGAAAGTTTTATAGAATTTATACAAATCTGTTATTCCGAGTAAAGAATATTAATTTCACGATTAAGTAAAACCGTTTTGTATTTCCTATACTATGAAATTAATAAAACTTACTTGAAATTATATTATTTTCTATCGCCTAGAAAAAAAATGTAAAAATTAATAAAGTTTGATAATCCCGCCTTTTAGAAATCAGGTTTTTAATTCGAACAATATTTTTTCTCTCCCTAATTTCAATTAAGGTGCTTTATTACGTTATCCTCTGACGAAAACGAAACGACTAAAGTGTATGTATGCTCAATGGAAAATACTACGTATATTCTTCTATGCAAAGTAATGCCGACCACAAAGATATAAATATTATGACTGCGTAATCATTTATTTATTTATGATTTCGTTCTGATCAGATAATTATGTAATATATGAATGCTGGTGACTGTACAAAGTACAGTGACTGGCATAAAAGTGATGAAGGTGGATTGGGAGGAAATTGTACTCGCACGGGGCCCGGGGTTTTGAATGTCACTGCTCTTAAGAGGGCCTGAGTAACTCGTTGATTAATCATGGCGTGAGGCCCTTTCAGGGCCAATTGTTATTTTTTACACACTTTTATTTAGATTAGCTTATATGCAGTGGCATATATTTGTACTTATATGTATATGCGTATATTGTGCTTCATATATTGTAAATTAAACATAAACCCGTTCCTAGTACCTACGAGTATAGGTTTATGATTCCGTTGAAATTTGGAGTACGTCCCTAAATCGGACGACTTTACAATAACATGCTAACATCGAGTTGATCTGACGATCTGATCTAGCAAATGGAACTCTTCGATGGAAAACCACAAACACATTGAGTTTAGGCTCATTAGAAAGGTCTTGAAAAATACTTGATAGACGTACAAATGAGAAAAAGTACAATCAGCATAAAGTGTGATTATGTATTTTTTTACAGTAACTTGTTTTTGAATGGTTATTTTGTGAATGGTGTCAGACGCGAAAGCTGAAGACGGTTTCAAATCCTTCACGACCGGAGGGTTTGCATTTTCTATATGTTATGTGACATCTTGTGATATGAATCATAAGAAACGTCTACTATCCATTTTACAAGCTTAGAAATTAAAGGAAAAAATTGAAGAATTCATCGCTTTGGTCAACCGGTTAAGAGCGGTTGAATCGATGTTCCATAAGGTCGGAAGTTCGCATCTTGCCCGAAGCGATGAATACTTAAATTTTTACAGTCCTTCCTTTTTGTTTACTTCCAGTGCGGTGTGCACAGCCCTTTATCGTACCGGTTGTACCTATCTGGTGCAGACTTTCTCGAAAATCTAGGGAACTGGTACTGCCTGGCTTTGATCTAGTGCGAATAGTGCGATAGGAAATATGGGCTGGGTGCGATGGTAGCAAGAGTGCACGTTGTATTGAATGAAAAAAGCGTTAATTGAAAAAGGACTTTTGACGCAATAAATAAAGATTTTCCCTAGTTCTGAAAATAAATTACAAGTTGTTTATAGTATGATGTCCTTGGCATTTAGGGTTAAGTATTTATTGATTCCACATTTGTCCGATTTTCATATATGTAAATATTGTAAGTTTTATTAAAGTTACAAACTTGTGAGTGGGTAGGTAAAACGTAAAGTCATTAATTCATTATATATATATTTGAAGGCTTCTAAGTTGGATCATTTAGGTACTCCAGAACAATACCTAGCTACTCATTACTCAAGACAATAAACATTTTTGGCATATTTATGACAAGTATATATAATTGAGAAATATCATCATCAATCATCATTTTATATCCTACTTTTTTTAACACTCCAAACCTTAATTATCACGTAATGCCGAAAATAAATTACAATTTGAAATACATAGGTCGTGTATTATAGCGGTCGTATATTATACACGCTTTTCTCTATGACATCAGAGCACCACAATAATGCTCAGTACATATTAACCTCTATCAGGAAAGTAGTATCGTCATAAGAACTTCATATATGCTTAAGCTCTTTTAGTTCTAAGACACTGTGCCGAGCTTCTATGAAGAAGGTCGTATCAACATAAGAACTTCCAATACGCTTAAGTTATTTTAGTTGTAAGAAACATGTCCGATCATAACGGCCGGTCTACTTTCTAGTTGATTGATGGCCCGACCTTCGCGGTTAAGACAACCCTTGGAATAATGTACATCGGTGTAATGGGTTTGATTGTGGGACCGAGAAGGCGCTGGCAAGCATCTGTAATTTTATTTCTACGTATTTGTTTTTTATACATATTTGTTTGGACATTTCTTTAAGGGTGGTGAACAAGCGTTTGGGTGGACACCACCGTCGTGTTATGATAACTAGTGAAAATAATCTACACTAAAGGTCTTTTTAAACTTTTAAAAGTTGCATGTAATCTATTTAGGGCTTCCAAATACCGGACTTCTCACAATACCGGTATTAATACCGAAACTGTCTTCATCAATACCGGGATCCCGGGATCCCGGGATCCCGGTATTGGATATGAATCGCTTAAAAATATATAGTTTTATTAAAAAGGGGAATTCGAAAGGCTAACTGGAATACCAGATATGTCCTAAAAGCTATTACAACAATAAACAATCAATACCGCCATCTGCAATAATTTTATTTCGTTGGCAATAATTTTATCCAATTTGTTGACTTCACCTCACCAGTCACATTTGTAGTCCAACTTAACCAACCAGACAACATTTTTTCAAATTTCCGTCAAAATTGGTTTGCCATTATTACAGTTATCCTTGCTCTTTCGTTTTATTTTTTGATAAAATTATAAGACCTAATTATGTTAATGTTAATGTCACTATCATCATATTCATCACTCACACACTCAGGATTCATCCACCACCAACCACCAAATATTTATCTGACGCATTAGGCAACGATCTTGTTTCAATAATAAAATGCGGGCTAGAGACCAGTTAGAGTTAGACCAAGTAAAGTCTGCAACGATTTTGATAGCATACGCAGTACGCAGTGCAAGTGTTATTTGTACGTCATAATTTCATAGAAGTTTGACGTTTAATATAACACTTGCACTGCGCGTGCTATCAAAATCGTTGCAGACTTTTCTTGGTCTAACTCTAGATGCGTTTGACGTTTAGTAACCTTTTTGATACAGCCGAATATAATGGATTTAAAGGTTGTATACTGCCCATTTCCCTCATTTTTTAAAATACCGGGATCCCGGTATTGCCTTTAAAAATACCGGTATTGAAAAATGCGTTTAAAAAGACGGGATCCCGGGATCCCGAAATACCGGGATCCCGGTATTGGAAGCCCTAAATCTATTACATCTTATAAAACAATGTCCCCCGCCGCGTCTGTCTATCCGTCGCAAACATGCGAAAACTACTGAACAGATTTCCTGCGGTTCACACATATATGCACCTATCACTAGACTGATTCTTGAGGAAGTTTTAGGTGTATAATTTTTAAAGGGTAAGCCGTGCCAATTATGTGCAATGTCTAACATAGTGTCTCGTGACGAATCATTTACTTGCCCAGTGAAATGACTCAATATGAGTTGTTCTCATTAGTAGTGGGCGCTCGTCAGTAATTGACAGTTGAATCGGCCGAATTAATCGGCGGCCGCATTTATAGCAGCGCGGGCGCAGCGCGGGGTGCGGCGGCGGAGGGGTAGGGCTGCACACACCCTTTGATTTTTTTGAACGCATTATAACTAAGGTACGAATGTGAGTATTTACGAGAAAGTTTAGCTACTAAAATGAAAATGTGTATGTATATGTCAATCCCTACTAATGTTATAAATGTGAAAGTATCTCTGTCTGTATGTCTTGTCTGTCCTGTACATCTTCACGCTTAAACCGCTGAACCGCTTTGGATTAAAATTGATATGGAGATAATACTGAGGCCTGGGGAAGGACATTGGATAGTTTCTATCTATCATCATCAATCCACAGTCGCGGGCGGAAGCTAGTTAATAATAAAGCCCTGAGAAGAAAAAAAACGCTACGACCTGAAACATGAAGTGGTACCTCTTCATGTTTCAGGTCGTAGCGTTTTTTTTCTGCAAAGCTGCAACGATGATATTATAAATTGTATCAGTAGCTTAGTTATTAAAAGCCTTGACGATCGGACTAACAGAATTTTTATAAAATAACTTTCTAAATTCTTACGGTTTCAGGAAAACTCAGCACTTAAATAAAAAAGTACGTTAGCTACATACATAGGTTTTATTTATATTATCAAATACCTACCCACGTTTACTAATTAAATCATATAAGACTAGACCGATATGTAAAATAAAATTCCATATTATTCAACTACACCTTCGAATACTATTATAATATACGTACTTACTACAGACATACAATAAAACCACGCCTCGGCATAATAAAATTAAACCGACACCCGTGGCGGCACCCCTACCCATCGAAGGCAGGAATGCAGCCTCTTGTTCCTTTTGGGAGCGCCCGCGCAGCCCAGGTAGGCGTCTCGTTGCTATGCGGACCTTATCGCACTAAACGACGTAAGCGACAGACTTTAGCAACTCATTTACGTCGTTTTACGGCATTGTTAACGTATGTTAACAAAGCTATAAGCGCCTTATACAGCTAATGTACTTAAGCGGTTCAATATATCTGCCGATGCATATAAAAACGGTGTAGGTGCAGTGCTGTTCCAGAAAACTTAAGGTGTTTTAGGATTGGGTGCTGTAAGAAGGTATATATATATATATATACATATATGAGCTGGTTGTTTTACGTTTGGCGGGCTTGTTGCTAAGTGGACTTTAGTTCGGAATAAGTTCAATTCAATTTAAACACGGATCCCTATTGTGTGGAATAAACAGAGTAAGCTTTTGCCTGCGTACCTATCTAGAATTAAAAATAGCATTGTAAATCTCGGCATTCATGAATTAAATTGGTATTTAATGATAAAATCAAGAATGTTTATCACTTTATCGAACAGCTATAATGATTTGGTAAATTTTACAATCTAAAGGGGTTTAGGATTTTTTTGTGTTGGAGCCAACGGCCGCGGTCGATTATCCTGTTGCTTTATCAAATCTGTATATAAATTGTGAATACTTCAAACTTCCATACAATCTGTAAACAAGTAGGTATTGTGTAGAATAGGGAACTCTGGATTCCACCAATTTTATCATAAAATTAAGAAAAAAGGTCCGACAAAATATCTACAAATCGCCCAAATAGACCTCTTTAAACATAACCCAGTCTACACTGCGCAGCCGGGTAGTAAAAAGTCCAGCAGATATCCCATACTAAAGCCTCTACCTGGCCACTCGACAGGCCTAACACAAAATGGCAAATCCCAAAGCGAAATGACGCCAGTTAGGACCTTCTGTAATAAGGGCCGTAAGGCCCTTTATTTTTTCCGTGCCCCGTCCGGAGGTCAGACAAGCAGTAAAAGTTAAGGTACGGAGATTCTTAACTGACCTTATGATTATCTAGACCTTGTGACGTGTAGTACCAATGAGTTTTTCGCAACTTATGTAAGTACGAAATATCATTTGATATTTACCAGTCGCTTTTCGGTTAAGGAAAACATCGTGAGGTAACCGGACTAATCCCAATAAGGCCTAGTTTTTCTCTGGGTAGAAACTCAGATTGCAGTCGCTATCGTAAAAACTAGTGCCTACGCCAATTCTCGGGATTAGTTGCCAAGCAGACCCCAGGCTCTCATGAGCCGTGGCAAAATGCCGGGACAACGCGAGGAAGATGAATAATAAGGATACATTTCTCGAACGGGCGTAAACTACATAATAATACATATTAGTCTATTGCGACATCGACAGTAACCCCAAATAACAGCTCATAGATTAATATTGTTAGTCCAAACTAAATGATCCTAGGTAATCCAATCACGAAAATTCTGATCGACGTGCGATTACTCTCACTAACAAAATTACATTCCATAAATATTTGATGAAATTTCGTTCCAGGCCATTATTTTTATAATTCCACGTCATTTGTGGCAGGCTTACATAAAAGGGCTCGGCACTCTCGGCAGTCAATGAGCGCAATCCGATTATACGTGGCATTACTTATTAAACAACTCTTCAAAGACTTTTTTGTGAGGCTTCATAAATGTGGACACATTTTTTTTAGGTTATCGGAGTGAGGAGAAATTATGCGGCATTTTGTGGGTTTGGTACCGCTATACAATCTGATGTTATGTGACTCTTTTGAATAGGTACGATGGTGTAGAGTTAGATAGTTGGTCAAACCAATTTGTCAGTAAATATAAGAACAAAAAACTATACTCATCCTTTTCTTTTGGGTAGTAGGGTACTAGTGTAAGACAAAGATAGTATGATTCTCTCTGTCTATGTTTGAAATGAGACAGTCTTTTGACAAACTATTGATGTTAGCGTTGAGGTCCAGTATTTTTTGTAAATGTTATTTCAACGTAGGTAATCACTAATCAGAGATAAGGTGAATTGGTAGGGTAACTTCGAAAACAGGATAATTTTGAAAATCGCTGATATAGTTTGTAGCTTTCTAGTAGACCCCGAAGGCTTATCCTATTGTCTATTGTTCAGTAAAACCGCACGTGCTACTTACCTGCAAAAAAGGGTCCTAATTATTATATTTGGCACCTGAGCGCGGGCTAGTCCAACGCTCAAAAAACCAGTGTAGGTGCGCTCTCCGATAACGCGCCTTTGTTACGCATCTCGATGACACATTTTAGACTGGTTCTGTAACGTTCGACTCGCCGGCACTCAGTAACCGAAGTACCGATTTTTTATGCAGGTGGTTGTGGCACGTGGCACGAGCGGTTTTTCTTAACAATAGACAATAGGATTAGCCTTCGGGGTCTATTAGAAAGCTACAAACTATATCTACTAAACCAGCACAACTAGGTAGTTGGGCTAGGTAGGTTTTATATACCTACTTTTATAACAGGGGAAATAAATATTAAATTAGTTAATATTCATTGTTAAATAAGAGATTAATTTTGATAAGTAATTAATATTATACAATGAGCATAAGCTTAATCTTCCCGGTTAAAATTATAATTTCCAGCAGAAATCCTTGGAGGTATGCCACATCTGCACCGTTCGCGGTGCTCGACCACTTGATTAATATCCGTTTCCGAGATAAAACCTTATCAGATACAGACAGACGACTGACAGGTAGTAGGACCAGGTGCTGTGAGTAGTAAAATCAGGTTAATTGAGTAAAATCGATTTGATTGAGTAGTAATTAATTGACAGATGAAAAAAAGCAGGCTCATGTCTTTTGGAGTAGGTAAGTACATATTGTAAAATCTACAGTCCTAACATGACAGCTAACATGACACGTGTTAGGTACTTGTCCATGGACAGACAGACGGACCCCACAAACAAAAAGCGCAGAGTGAAATCGTATAAAATAAATATAATTTGTTTTTCTGAGTCTACGGTGGTCAACTATGAGGAAGTGTCGAGCAAATTCCCGCCTAGGGTTTTTGTGGTGAAGGTTTATGGGTTTCATGTTACCTGCGGAACTCTAACCAATACGGAACCATACTAAACTTGGTCGGTGAGTTGCCCACCTCAAAACGCAAGCCGATATAAACGGAAGATAAGAATATCCTCGGCTAATACTTAATAGGAAGATAGAAGCTAAACGCAAACCTTCAATAAACTGTTTAAAATCATCTTGCTTGTATTTATTGGTATTGCACGCGAATAATGATGAATTTATTGGATTGGTTGATTTATCAGAAAATCTTAACTGTGTGTTGAAATTTTCTATTGGAAATGCGTGGAATAATCGAGTTCACCCACAGAAGTTCACCATTATGTCCTTTCTAAAATAAATGAAGTTTAAGCGTTATGCTAATAAATATGTAATTACGCATAACGTGAATATGCGGTTGAATTTAAATAGGTACCTACTACCAGGGATCGGATACCGGTATTTTTTGTATGGGAACGGAAACGGTATTTTTTCGTTCTTTGCTAATTACTTCATTTCTAATTGGGAAATCTAATAATACGAAGTCGTTCCCTAAACACACAACTGAGTCCTACATTTCGAGTATAAAATAATTCGAAAAATATGGTTATTTCGATGTTTTTGCAAAAAACCGGTTCCGATCCCTGCCTACTACAGATAATGAGAAATCTTTTGGAGTTTACTATTGATTAGACAAACGTGTCTATAATTAATTACATTAGGGCGAGACCTGCTCATGCTAAAGTCCTTACGCCATTGACTTAAGATTTAATTTCGCTTGTGAGAAATGCTTTTTATTCTTAAACTGTTATGCGGTAGGTAATAGAGCCCGTAATCCGCGACTGTATTAACGTATAATTCGATTAAAACGCTTATTACCTGAATTAATTGAATTGCCACGCCCGAACCCTGTCCAATATCTATTGGCATGTTTATAGACTTGGCTTATTTTTTATTTTTTATATTACTATATTTAATATAATTACGATGCCATTAACCAGCAAAAGTGCTAAAATATATTAAATTTAGATCAGAACATGCTATAAAATGTAGGCAATAGAGTGGTTTTCATAAATGTTTGAGAGCCTAGTTGTGCGGTTTAATGGAAATGCTGCTGTTTTTATTACTTAGCTTTATAACTTTTTGAACGGCATTTTGTACAAGCAAATTTATTGTCATTATTCAAAATAAAGGGCTTCGTTTGTATGGAGCAATGGTCATCCGACATCTACTTTACGTAGGTCACGTCGTAAAGCTTAAACCTCCTGTCGACCGGGTTTCAAAATTTATCCAACTTAAATTTAACTCTGTCAAGTTGACAAAGAGTCAAAAGTTAATTGAGGCCTACGTGTAGGACGCCGCGCCGGTCGTCAGAAGGCTAAAGGCCAGCCTCGTTATTTAGTGTGTCAATAAAACTTTAAAAATTAACTTTAAGGGCATAAATGAGCGGTTGTTGCCCGCTATAAATTGCGGGGATTAAACATTTCTTTATATATGTTACTGACGGGGGCCATTAAAATCCTTATGGGCCTTTCCTTCAACGTTTAAGTGCATAAAGAGAAATCCTCCTGTATTTCTGAATAATTGAATTTTCTGAATTTTGGTAAAAAAAAATGGGTTAGCCGATCGAAATATTTTACAGATGGCGCCAATGCAGGTTCTACCTGTCTCTAGTTATTTTCTATTGATATAGCTTATATGGACTAGCATCCAGGCCTTAAACTATTCGTAGGATTAACAGGTAAAACCTACGCTGGCGGCGCTGGCCCCATCTGTAAAATATTTCGATCGGGTAACCCAATTAATTACTTAATCTAAGGAAGAAGTGTGCTTAAATCTCTACAATATATCATTTTCTTTAAGTGTTGTAGAGATCCATTAGGAAGGGGATTTAGTTATTGAAATTGAAATTTAACCCATATGGGGCGAAAATGGGGTTAAAATAAGCTTCTATCAACGCGGATGAACTGACGGACGGACGGGGGATAGCTTCACCCTTCTCTGTATATGATAAGAATCATGACCGAATTTTTAGTCTTCATATTGCAATTTTTGCAAGAACGATTTATTCTGCTCTATCTACTTATACCTACAGTACCACCGAGGTTTGATTCCACGATTTTAACTATATATGCCTGTCATTTTACTCTTCCTAATTAATATGAGTTTAGTGGCACAGAATAATTAATAGATAGTGGAATTAGTGGAGTAATTATCGCTTTGGTGCCGCGTCGAGCACTCTATCTGATCAAAACATAATGGAGGAATTGACAGACGCCTCGTAAAGGAAATAGCTATTACTCTGAGTAATTATTTCAACCAGATTAACAAGACATCATAGTCAAGTATCTACTAAATGTTTTATTGACCGAGCGAAGCTAATGTCTCCGTTTCAGCTTGGGAAAAAATGCTTTCTTAAGTTTGACCGTATGTATGTTCTCATTTGCCGCATTTCTTTGTCGCAAATCTAGTAACTGAATTTGATATAGGTACATATCTAAGGATTTCATTTAAGGATTCGATATTTTTATTTCAATTTCTGATCCATTGGAATTCGCGAAATATGCCACGCTCTCTGCTCATGTATATGTCATGCTCACAGAGCCACGTGTATTTTAAATTAATAGATACGTGTTTACCAAAGTAATCTAAATATTTCCAATGATTCGGTAGGCAAGCGTATGGCGGCAACTTATAATTACTTATTGTAATATTTCTTGAAAATACTTAAAATATTACGTCTTCTAGCTACAATCTCAGTTTCGTTTATTTTAAACAAAGGATCTTTCAATAAATTATAAGAAATAGTAATCGGAATGAATGCGAATGGTTTTTTATGGGCTGTAAAGTGTTTTTTGTGTTTGTAACGGCCAGTCGCGGCCGTTAAACTTGTGTCTAGACTAGAGTAATCTGGTTTATTATTATATCTATGGTCCAAACATTGCCAATAATAATAGCTAGTGGTCGTTGAGATTTGAGATATATATTAAATGCCTAATCTATATAATTATGTACCTACTAAGTACTAAGCACTCATTTAAACCTTCATAGGGCACACATATACTCTGGGCAAACCCTCTTTGTCAGTAGGAAAAGGCGCGTATTTCAATTTTATGTGGGAAACCTTCGCGCCTACATTTTTGAATTTTGTCGCCTTTTCTACTGACGGAACTGGCTTGCCAAAATATAGATTTTACCACCCTATAACACCGTCCTTTTGGTTTTTTAACTTAAGTATGCAGATTTTTAAATCGTGACAGAAAGGGATACTAAACGTGGTAAAACGTAAAACAATGAAAAGGGACCTTTTTTAAGGGGCCCCGTTAGCTTCACCACCACCCTCCGGTACTTTTAGTATGTTGTTTAATAGATAGACCATTCCCTATAACTATGACAAAATACGCGACTACACGAATTATTGGCAATTTTTGTGTTTCGTTTGGTGTAGGTACTAATTTACACAACACCCCATTTAAAACCTAAAAATACTTCAAACAATCAGATACAAAAGAAAACAATAAAGGAAAACAGTGCATCCAATTTCCAATATAAATAAACCTACCTGTACCTACTGGCTCGCGAAAAGATAACCTTGGTCTCAAAATATGTGAGTACCTTCCACGCTGACCACTTACAATCTTGAACCTTATTTAGAGGACTTACGGTCCATCTATGGTCAATGTTGTGGTACGAGGTCGCGGTCCAACTTTTTTTAAGAGCGGTTTTTTCTGATGCTTGTTTTTTCGCCGCCATGGGAGCGGCCGTTAAGGCGCGTGACTGGCCTCAAACGAAGTGGTGTGGACGCGACTTTATGTTTTTTTAGTGTGTGTTGGAGTCCGGAGGGGTTCTACGAGTATGTTTGTGTGTGGAGTACATATAAGGAAATTATAATGTTTTTGAAATAAGTAACTCGTGCTATGGCGATTAAAAATATAGGATTATATTATATACATATAGGACCTATTATGTTATGTCACATGACTCTCCAATCTCCCCATTCATCAAATTGAAATGTGTTTAGAATTCCATAACATAATAACTATGTATATCAATTCCCTCTAACTTATATTAATGTAATGTAAGTATGTATTTGTACAGTCGAAAGCAAACATCAAATGCCAGTGACACGAGAAGGGTAAATGTACGAGTATTAGGTACTACTTAATTAGTTTTTCTACTCCAGCACTTAAATGTGTCAATTAAATGACTGACAGTGATATCTAAAGCAATGTCATTTGAATGATTTGTCTATAGGCTCATAAGATGACTGCTAGAAGTCATCTTATGAGTATAATACAACTGCTTTATTTTTTTTAAAGATACAAGTTCCGATCATCTTGATTGAAAGAGGTATGTTTTCATTTACAATAATAACTCTTTTTTTTTTTAAATAATAACTCTTTTTTTTAAAATAATAACTCTTTTTTTTAATAATAACTCTTTTTTTTTTTAATAATAACTCTTGTTTTTTTTTTTTTGCTGCAGCTGTCATAGAAAAAGTAATGTATGCAACAGCTCATAATTGGTTCTTAAAATTCAAGGGTCGAAGTTACAAAACGAGACGTAGTCGAGTTTTGTAAAAAAAGACCTTATTATATCACTGTTGCATAAACTACTATTACATCGCTGTCACTGTAAAGTGTGCGTTGTCTCTTTCCACAGTCTCTTTTGGGATGGGGTACAGCCCATTTTGCGTATTTAAATCTAGATATGAAACTATACCATTTGAATTTGAACTGAGCATTGAAAAAATACGATTTCCTTTTTAAAGTTCGGCGAATACGGATATTCGTATTCGCATTCGTTTTATCTCTACTTTGAAGTTTTCTTCCTACTCTTTTATCTCTTTACTCATGTACAGTCACCTGCAATAATATGTTACTCTTTGAAGGCCGCAAAAATATGTGACATGCTCTTAAGGCTCTACAAATAGGATCGTGTCAGATATATTTGCGGCCTTTTTTGTATTACATGTTATTGCAGGTGACTGTAGGTATACAAGAGGGTCTACCGCGAAAAGCGAAAATCGTAATTTCGTTATCCGCCTCTATATCACTGTTGCATATTCCAGCGATAGAGAGGCAGAAAACTAATTTTCGATTTGCGATTTTCGCTGTAGGTAGATCTCAGTCAGTTGATACTGCCACTAGATAACTTTGTCCGAACTAGGCCAGGTGGTCCCGACAACCGTAGTTTAAACCCTACTTAACGGATAACCAGTTAACAACAACTAACTGTCCCGGAGATAAGCTTAACACTGAGATAAGGGCCAGTATTCTCAAAGCATTCGATATAATCTGAAATATTAAGAAGAAGGGTTTAGATTTTTAGACCATTAACTAGAATAACTATAGAGAAAAGTCTGATTAGAGCTCAAAAATGACCCCACGTGTACAGGTACAGTGCGCATGTTGACAAAGTCAATATTCGAATGCCAAAAGGTTTGACATACAGAATTTTATTTCAACCAATCAGGACTTTTATTGACCTTTTAAAACTTTTTATTAAAGCTGCGGGCTGGGTATAGTTATAGAGAAGGGATAGCTTTCAATATCATCTTTTGATCATAAACTAAGCTCGCTAAGTTCTATTTACCGAATTTAAATATGTAGTTAGGTTAGCTAAAAATCGCTTAATTGGAGAATAGACCCCTCGTTGTCGCCAATCGTGCAATTTATAGATAGATCGTTCCGCGGACCGCCCCATTCAGATATTATCTACACTTATTGCTGTAAACTATTCACAGCTTTCCTATTAACTATGTAATGGCCACTTTATTGCTCAAATAAACTATTGTTTCGGACAAAGCTTTAAGTTCGATGTATGCACCCAGAAATAAGGCGTCCGCTAGCTGAGGGCTTACCGCGAATCACGTTCGACGTGTTGCCTCCCTGTCACACTTATGTACGAATTTACAAGTGCGACAGAGAGGCAACACGTCGAACATGGTTGCGGTTTGCGGTTGCCTTTGTAGGTAAAGTAAAATCCGTCGTACGCGTCCGCGACTGTGAGCGTTGCTCATATTACCTATGTACTATTTTTAATGTATTTTTGGTAAACCCGCTCACCCGCTCTAGTGGTACACCATTAAGTTACATACATGATACATGCCATAATACTACTACCATGTGAGCTATAGACCTCGCGAACCCCAATGACTCCAGCATTTTGAATAAAATCCAAAAACAGAATCAACAAAAAAGTCAGTATACCTAATCACGAACTTTCAGGAGAATCGGTTGAGAGATGCGATCTAGAGGAGAAAAGTAGGACAGACATACTAGAGCATTTTCCTCAAGCTGAAACAGAGATTTTCGCTCTCACTGGATCAAATATTATACTACCATCGTATAAAAACATTACCTTTCCTTTTATTAAGATTTTTAATTTCACGTAATTTAGGGAAAAGGATCCAATCCACAAAAATCTGTCATCTAATTTGGAATTTTTATCAAAAAAAAAGTAATTCATTTTAATGATAATTTTTTGACGATGGACCCTTTTCGAAAAACTACTTTTAACTTTACGGTCAGCGCTAACGAAATACACACGCCACAGTTTTGTTATTAAAGTCGGTCAACAGTCAAAGTTTGCAAGTAGTCGGGAATACGCCTTCGCAGATTGATAGCTCGATGAGTTCAACGACCTTGCTACTGTTTACGCGAAAATGGCCGTTTCCAGCGGTTTCCTTATTTGCCCAACTATTTATGTGTTGGTCATTATGGAGATTTGTCTCGGTCAGTCGACAGTCAACATCATAGGATGAATGGGGGTAATAAATAAAATAGGAAATAGAGGTATATTCTTGGCTTATCGTATATAATACGATTTTAGCAGTCTATGTAAGACGTATTTTTGCATTGCGTCTCTCCAGGACGTTCAGACGGTCTTTGGACGTCTAGACCGGTCTTCGGCCATTTGGTACACCAGAGTACGCCCTCCAGACTGCCCGATCGTCACCCATCCGGACTACGTCCCGGTGCCGAGACATCGGACCCTGGCGGCTCTCGTTTCTTCAAAGTTGTTCGGCTCGGACACTGTGACGGTTACACAATAAACAGTACGACGCAACTACCCGCTAGCTTCACTCCATAGGGAAGTGTCATGGCGTGCGCGTGGCTGCGGAGTGCACAAGCGATAACAGTTGTTTCATTTGGTCACCCAGTACACAACGGCGCCTGGACGTCACAAATGGCGACGAGGATAAAACATCACCAAAAAAAAATTACGAAAAGGAAAGGTAACGGTGGCGGAAAAAAAACAAAATACCTAAGGTATGGAAATCCTAACCTAATAGCTACCGTAGTTGTCCATTTGCTCCCGAGCTCCCGATTGTATTCAGGCAATACAAAAGTTTGGGCGAGGTGATATTCGGTGTAACGAGTGACGTACGGTTGTACATAATACGGAAATATTAAAATTGCAACGACTTTGTTACGTAACTAGGTTATGAAATTCCAAACTCACGTCAGAGGAGTATTAAAGAAACTAGTGCAGAATTTAAATATTAGTGCAAAACTGTAAAAAGGTAGATCTTGTACCTATACCTAATTTTATACCTACTTAGGGCGACATGTATTGCAACCCTATGAGGTACAGAACGTTACGGCCCAAAGCATCTGTAATTTTCTGGATGCAACGGGCATTAGTAATGAACTTTAAAGGGCCGTCACCATAGATCAATACGTGGTCGACGTGACACTCAAAGGCCCGATACCACCCCAATAATAATAAATATCAATACCTAATTTTATAGTTTTGTTTACAATCAATGTTAATAAAAACAATTATGTATATGCACAGTTGATTTTGTCGACTGTTTACATAAGAACAGTAGTTAACTTTACAACTATTTAGTGAGTAATTGATGGTAGGTAGCTCGGGAGGAATGTTTACCAAGCAAAGAAGAAATATGCGCTTGCTTATTACACTAACTCTTTGACAGTAGCTACTGTTCGTGAGCCTGGTTACCAATTGTAAATCCAAAAGTGCAATCAATGCAAGATAGATCAATAATTGGGAAAATCCTACAAAAAATAATGTACTCATGTTGCATTATTAGAATGATGTGGCACCGGTGTATTAATTTTTCCATGAAGTGACAGAAACGAATATACATGGTTTATTTTCTGACTCAAAATCGTATATTAGAATTCATATGATATAAAGGGTAAATAATCAAACTATCTTCGCGGAAATCACGATTATTATGAGTTGTTGTGTATTTGCCGTTCATACTTAAAATATACCTACCTACTTAGTTGTGTAATTACTAAGATATTTTTACATAAGGAAACCTATTGAGAAACCTGCATATTAAGTCGGTATAGTTGTATAAATTTTTAGGGACCTTATGTCCTAAAAGAAATATTGTTCGATTAAAATAACCTGTTATAATACTTATAATCAATTGAAATGGTATGAATCGCTGTTACCTAACTTGGTGTCGACTAGTTAATCAATCTTACACGATTAGTTAATCAATCATTTAGTGAAGGAAAATTCCCAGACCTACTTAAAATCGCAAAAATAAAACCTATTTTTAAACCTGGCGGCGATGTAAAAAATCCTAGTCAATATCGTCCAATAGCACTTTTACCAACCACATCGAAGATTTTTGAAAAATGTATGATAAACCGAGTTTATAATTTTTTTGAGAAATATCACATCTTAGATAGAAACCAGTATGGATTTAGGAAATATCATTCAACGTCACTAGCAGTTTACCATTACATACAAAGCGTCCTAGACCATATAAATAATAGATCGTATAGCGTAGGGCTCTTGTTAGATATGACAAAAGCGTACGAGAAAGTATCCCACGAAATATTACTTTGTAAATTGAACGGCATGGGAATACGCGGTTTAGCCCATAATTGGTTTAAATCGTACCTTCAGAACCGTAAGCAATGCGTACAAATAGAATATTTGGATAAGGAGTCCGAAGATATTAAAACAGTTACATCCAATATGCGAGAAATAACCAGTTCTATCCCCCAGGGTAGCGTCTGTGGGTGTCTCCTATTTCTGGCGTACATAAACGACCTTCCAAAAAGCCTAGACACAGACGCTAATACCTGTGTTATGTTTGCTGATGATGTTTCCCTCTTATTTAAGTGCCACTTTAGAAAGCAACTCTCAACTCAAAAATATTTTTTCAACGGTAGAGAATTGGCTTAGTGACCATAATTTAGAAATTAATTTGAATAAAACCAAAATTATACAATTTAAACCTGTACAAAAAAAACCTTTAGAATTAAATTTGGAAAGTAATTCGTGTAAAATAGAGGAAGTTACAGAATTTAACCTATTGGGCATAACAATAGACTCTGGAATAAATTGGAAAGGACATGTCCAAAAAATTAAAACAAAAATGTCGAAATTTCTATATGCGCTTAATGTATTAAAAACTAATACCACTTTTAAATGTGCGTTATCTGCTTACTACGCATATGCGTACGCATGGCTCCGCTACGCCGTGGTGCTGTGGGGGGACAGCACCGAAGCCGACCAGCTGTTTGTGATGCAAAAGAAGTGTGTCCGTATCCTAGCTAATGTGCGTATCCCAAACAGTTGCCGCCCATACTTTATTCAATATAGGTTGTTAACCTTGCCTTGTATTTATATATTACAGGCTGCTCTTTTTGTTCGGGAAAATCCATATTTATTTACTGTAAAACAAGACAAGGAAAACACTAGAACACAGTATAGAAATAAATTACTATTACCAAAGACTAACCTAGAGATGTGTAAAAATAGTCCCCAATATAAATGTATTTTAATCACAAATAAAATTCCCAATTATATTAAGCTAGAAACTCGAAACACAATATTTAAAAACAAGTTAGTAAATTTATTAATCGATAAATGTTATTATTCGGTTAAGGATTTTCTTAATGACGATAGTTTATAGCATCTATTTTTTGTAATACTTATATTAATAATTGTTATTTATAAATGAATCCAAACTTTAGGTTATTTAGTTTTTAAGTTAATGTTGTGTGCCCTTACAGGGTGTCATGGTCTGACTTGTATTTTATTGTATAACATCTGGATTTACTTATGTACATGACTTTACAACAAAATAAATGAAATGAAATGAAATGAAATGACTTAACATGTATTTATATATACATAGGTATGTTATGACAATAAAGAATGCTAGCAGGTAACGGATCAGTAAAATTATCAAGGACCGTTACGATGTCAAGTGAGTCAAGAACTATAGATATGTACTTAGACTGATGAATGCCGAGGGCTTTGTTATTGTTTTACTGTAGGAGTAGACACGTAAACTCAGCATCAAATGAATTGAGTAGTAAGTCGGAGTCGGACTAACAAGAAAAATAAATTACAAGAAGTAAACTGTACATCACATCTATGCTGCAGTTGGTATAATTAACTACTAATGACGCAAAACAAATAATTAGTAGGATGGAACGTTCAACTAGTACTAGCAACACAAATAAGTAGTAGGTTGAAGTGTTCAACTGGTACTAGCAAAACAAATAATTAGTAGGTTGATATGTTCAACTGGTACTAGCAAAACAAATAAGTAGTAGGTTGAAATTGTTCAATTGGTACTAGCAAAACAAATAATTAGTAGGTTGAATTGAAACGTTCAACTGGTACTGGCAAAATAAATAAGTAGTAGGTTGAATGTTCCACTGGTACTAGCAAAATAAAATAAATGATACAGCGAAATCATAACGCTTACCTACGATATAAACAAGGTATAATTAGTATTATGTTCAACTACCCAGTACTAACAAGCCAAAAGGGTCAAATGTACCTAGTAACAAGTCTAGTAGACGCGATATAGAGTTGGTTGGTACTAACGATAGGATCTTGTCATAGGTCATCCAAAATGTCCCAGATACCACCATTAGACTTAATAGGGAGGCAAAATAGTAATAAACTGACATAATGTTAGTAGAGTAACCTGCTATGTATTTATTTAATTCAAAATTATATAATAAGTAGCGAAAATTATATAATTGGTGCCTCTGCCTACTGTTCCAGTTCACTTAAGGCGTAGGTATAGATGGATGGCCTCGGGAATAGGCATACCTACTAATATAGATTCAGGTAGATTTTCAATTTTACAAATATATTTGAATAAATATTTCCTGTAAAGTACTACAATTTAACCTTCCTCTAACTTGTACCCGTATCATAAATTTACGGCATTTTGCAGATGTTCGTATAGGCAAGTACTCAATGTATCAGCTTAAATAAAAACGAACAAAGCAAGTATATAAAGTATACGACGACTTAATAGACGGTATTCCGATTAAAGATTGTTGTAGCCATTCTGTTGGAACAGTTAGAGGACGCGTTAAATTATAGTTTAAGAGAAACAAGCAGGTGACCAGGATAATAATGCATTTTGCGCAGCCGTGGAAACTGTGGAACACAGAGGCATGCCTAAACTGCCCAAATAAAATCTATAAATAGATGAGGATATACAATTCCTTCAAAATCGTATATGACCCAGATTTCATATTATAAATTCCAATCCCAATCTATTTTAAAGCCGGAATACATGATTCTATTGAATAATAATCAGGACAAAGCTCAATCACAAACCCAAGTACAAAAGGTACGTAAATAGATGCGCTGGCCCTGTCATAATACATCATGTTATGTAGTACCTAAAGTCAATGCTGTAAAAACGGGAGTGGCGATGCGTGGAGCCTTGCACAGTGAGGAAGCACAGCTTACTAACTATACTACGAAACTATACCCAAGGCAAACATGACTTAGGTACTAACAGCAAAACTCTAGTGAACAGCGGTTAACCTAATGCCTTGTAAATAGACATACGACTTTTGTCGGTTGACAGGTAGATGACGAAGTACCTTTTAAGTACCTAGGTAGTAGGTACACCTACTCAGATTAAGATGAGTGATATGTGTGATGTGATGACTAATTATAATTAGGTGTAATTAAAAAGGCAATTTACTGGAAAATATATTTCCCTATTTCAGTCACATGCATAAAACTACAATAATTAAGGATGCCAAAACGCTTAGGTATGCGGTAGAGACAATACATACATTGGAAATTATACATAGTCTCAGAACCGATACATTAAAACAAAACAGAAACAATCAAATAAGTAAATAGTGTGTCTGAGTAGGTATACATTAGAAAATAAAAACAATAAGTATTCGAATTAACCGTGATCTTGATCGCCCTCAATGACAGTGCCTGATTGATGTTTAATTAGTTGAGACTAACTAATTTAGTAAAACTAGTAGATTAAAGTTGCATCTAGAGCCACTTCATGGATCTACCCAAGAGTACACATATATGGTACTAATCTACACTAAGACCCAAAAGACCAAAACCCTAGGTCATATCAAACAGAACCGTTAAACGTAACGCTAAAATGGTAAAGTAAACATTCGAACAGTGTATTCTTGTGTACCTACTTACTCTGTATTTCATGGGATCATGGTTAAGATAATGGAGTTCCATTGGTTCGTTGTAAGATGTTTATTGAAGTTAAATGACATACTTACCAATGACAGGACATAGGAAACAGACATACAAGGTGTGTATGTTTCAGGTTTATAAAATATGTTGCAACTGTTGCAAGTAATTGAAATAAACCGAAGAAAAAGTGTATACAAATATTAATATTTATGTGATAGTCTGACAGTAATTGTTGTGGAAATAATAATACAATACTTACTGGCTTACTAGTTGAAAAATCAGCTTCCGATTAGTAAGAAGGAGTTACGTTATTTTCATAACATAAATTGTAATTATGATTCTTCGCAAAAGTTGCTAGATTAATATTACATTCGATATTATATTTGCTGTGTTACTTTTTGAGTAATAGAATGAATAAAATAAATATTTGGATTAATTGATGTCAATATTATATTATCCAAGTATTACATATAATTCAAGTACGATAATTAGATATGATTATGATTAGATAATAACAATGGTCAAATAGGCAGGTAAATCTTAGTAGGTACCTAACAAATTAATTATATATAAATATATTTATATAGATTATTGTTTGCTTAACCTATTCACAAGTAAAACTAAATATACTTGACGTGGTACCTCTACTATGAATAGAGTAACATTGCTACTTTATTTGACATTGGATTATCTATAAGTTATAAATTGCATCATATATATTAACATCATACAAGACAAGTAAAACTGAGTCAATCAGTTATTGCCAGTAAGTAACTAATGTCCAAGACGCTTGGCAAGTTTACAATTTTATTGTACCTAAATCATGAAATAGGTATTAATTTAGTAAAATATTATATTGTATGCTAATGTTAATACCTGTAAATGTGTAAGCATCAAAAGGAAAATGTAGTAATTAAGGCTTTTAAAATAATTCTTTGAATTATATTCAAGTTAATAAAAGGACTTAGACTCAAAACTGCAAATAGGAGAAGGAGAGGGACTGACACATAAGAAATTGTAAAAGTAAAATAGAGATAGAGATCTTTATTTTGCATCCAATGTACATATTTATATTACATACGAGTAAACTACATAGTAACATACAGGCACATGGACCCTGGTAGGGTATCGCAAGAAATATTTGTAACAAATCAAATTATAAGTTTTATGTGGCAAGCATAACATGACTTAAAGTAAATTAAAAGTCGGTAACAATTAGGAATAATCAAATAATAGTTTTACAGGTTTAAAGGCTTGCTAGTGTTGGAAAATATTTATTATTTAACAGTTGTAAAATGGATCCACACTTCGCCGAGTTTCTTACGCCGGTTCTTCTCGGGTCTGAGGTTAACTTTTCCGAACCGGTGGTAGTATACCTAGATTGGAAAAATAAATCAACGTAGCGAGTATAAGATAATAAGATAAACTGATTTATTGTTGCATGGTTAATATATAAAGTAAAATAAATAAATTGTTATAAAAAGGGAGAGATGTGACGGTTACACAATAAACAGTACGACGCAACTACCCGCTAGCTTCACTCCATAGGGAAGTGTCATGGCGTGCGCGTGGCTGCGGAGTGCACAAGCGATAACAGTTGTTTCATTTGGTCACCCAGTACACAACGGCGCCTGGACGTCACAGACACCATCTTCCATTTCCTGGTTTCTAGGCGCCGCCGTCGATTGGACAGAAACGGCTTTGAAAAGAAGAAAAAATATTTTTTGCCGTACAACAAGCAAATAAAAACGTACGTTTTTATAAAAACATACGTTTTTATTTGCTTGTTCAAATTCGCTAGACTCTTGTTTAGATTGTCAGTCAGCCGTAGGTAGGTATATGGCATGTTTCGTATATTTGCCTGCGGGTTATATTTGCGTTGTTGCTATTTGCTCGCAATGTCTCGATTGCGAATGGAGACGTGTTACTTTGTGGATACGTATATATCATGAAATTCATGAAAAACATAGTTACAATAAAAATAGTATAATAGCTTTGAGAAGTTCGTCAGGTGACAACCGAAACTCAACTGAACACAAAAAAAATCAACCTTGTTTTTGGTACTACTACGTTTCACTATAAGTAGATAGCTCGTTTAGTAATTAGTGATTAGTGAGTTTTGGTTAGGCACCTATCACCTACGGAAAAATGTTAGCATTTTTCGAAGTTGGATAAAAATAAAAATAAATAAAGTGCTAATGTCGTGCGACTCTTGTGACCGACTCTTGCGACTCGGTCTACCTAGCTTTATTTGACGTTTATAAGCGCATTGTAATTATGCCTACTTGAATAAACTATCTTTTATCTTTATCTACAATATTCCTATTTGTATGAAGGTATTTGTAGAATTTCTAGTTATTTTAATGCTTGAAGAGTAAGTAACCTAATACTTGTTCCGTTTAATGAGACAAGTTATTGCCAGGAATGAAGTTTACTAATCTTAAAGTTGGCAAATAACGCAAGTCTTATTGCACAAAGTTTAGTCATTACAGTCTCGTATGGATCCATGTGAATCATGCAATTCCGCTTTACGAACATATCTACATAAGGTTAATGTGGAAAATCAGCCAAGACTAGAAAAAATATAACAGATGCATTTTTGTTGGGGAAAAACAGGATTTTGAATGAATACTCGTATTATATGTTGTTTTTTAAAAGGATCGCTCATAAATTGTGTAGTAACCACTATCAAGGTAGCTTAATGAATAATAATATACTTTGATGGCAAGCTTCAAGACATAAAAGAATGTCACGGGTTTCAAGACAATAAACATTTCCTGAAAGTTTGTTTTACATGTCATCTCCTAAATTCTCCTAGTCTATTTAAAAGCTTCTTGTCCACGTCTGATCGTATTTGACCTCAACCAAAAATGTAAATAAAATACGTATATGTTAATATAGTAAAACTCTCGAACTTGGATGATTCACTACGAAGGTTACCTCGGTATATCTACTTGAGATAAAACATGGCTTGTTATATTAGGTACATAACTTTACAACGTATTACCTGTTACAAAGTTTTAGAAGCATCGCATCGAGCTACAAAGTTGCAGTTAAAATCATAAAGTTTAATGTCAACTGATAATAACTAGCATAGATGCATAACATCATTGTAATAAAATGGGAATTAATCGCAAATGAACTTTTCACCACACCGGCTGGTAAAGGCTCTCTTGTTTGTTCAAAAACTGATAAGAAAGTTGAATTTGTTTCACCACTCGTGCCTTGAAATCCTCGCAACGCTCAAGATTCCACTTTTCGAATCTGTAATCTTTCTCAGTGACATTCTAATAAACCATTTGAAAACGCTTCAATTACATTTGCAGTAAAATAATCGCTTCCTAGGCAATTCCCCAGAAAGTACTAGGTCAAATTAACTAGAAGGGTACTGGCATAAAAACCACCAATGAACCGGTGCCAGATTCCCGGATCTAGTAAAAGGATAGTATAGTAATCTGACTAGACAGAGTTCACCTCCGCTTTGATATCCACCCTATATACTCGTAACCTGACATTTAGCTGACATTTAAACCGAAACGTTGAACCTAACCGAATGAACCGAGATTGTTGCAGACAAGTTCGGCGGAGGTACTGAGGTACCTAATGGGGGTTTTTAATCTGATTCGGCGGGTCAGTGACCCCGGCCTCGCCATTCGAGTATGAACTAGTTTGTGGCGGTTAGTGGGCTGATATCCGGCTGTTTTGGAAATGCCTACATTGAATATTAGAGTTAAGTACAATTTATTAAGGTGTCAGTAGGTATTGTAGGAACAACGCTCTAGACTAGATACATTTAATTTGGAGCCCGATTCGGATATAACATTTTAATACGGCTTTGGTCTCATTTTGATACGACCTTGAAGATCGCTCTGACGCTGCACCGTCTCTACTGATTATATGATATTCATATGTTTGAGTCTCAAGGTTATTTTATCGTTTAAAAATGTTCTTTACTCAATTTAAAACTGCAATCGATGTTCAAAAGAAGTCATAACTACCAGTGTTAAAAAGGGGTTGTATTTGGTTATCTTTATCTCCGCGATGTTATAAATAATGCAACGATGGAGTAATGAGATGTTTTATATTTTAATAGCTTGTGGAATAAGCAATGTGAATGGAACAAAGCCATGCAATTTGTAACCCTTATTTATTGAATGTTATCGCGGGATTAAACAAAAAAAATCCACGTAACATGAATATTTTATTTAAGTACATAATACGTGGTTTTTTGTAGTGAAATTTAATTAAAACCTTTCGGTTAATTTATTTTTCATCTAAGGCTATCATCTAGCTTTTTAGTTTTTATAATATGGATATATTTTTTTTTATTTATAAGTATAAGTACTATTACTAATCACTATATATGTATAGCATAGACATGTGTCTGAAATAAAGTTTTTCAATTTCAATTATTAAAACAGTTTACTGCTAAATTCGCATTTTTTTTCCTGTTCACAGCATGCTAGTTCCGGGCATTTCAAACTTTGCGTGTAAGTATAAACGTGTCAGCAACATACACGTATAGGAAAGGTAACCTATTCGAGTCAGTGCAGAGTGGGACGGAGATTGTCAATTAAAACAGTTATGCGTTTTTTATGCGTTTTCGTGTCAATCGACCGTTGCTCTTAATCTTGGTCTTTTATCTCCCGCCTTATAATTGTGGTCTGCAAAAAATATAGGTTTGAGATGTATTATTGTTATAAGTCACCCACTGCTTGGTTTTTTTGTAAAGAAAAATGAGATCGATTTATCATGTAGGTAGGTACTGCAGTACTTCTTTTAGATCAAATAAGAAACGCCAGGCATTTAATACTAGCTGTGTCTGGGTTTTCCTCTGCGAAGAATAATCGATGAGTTCGTTCAAAAATAAAAATGCGCATTAATAGCATCGATCGCAGACGTTTCTCCTGGTTAAAAAAAAATATATATATATATTTAATATTTTTTGCTATTGTGCAAAATGATCTAAAAAGCGCTACGATTTTTCAAAAACTCTGATGGCTGAACCTACTGCACCTTAAGTAACGTGATGTCGCCAGATATGTCAACCGAAATCACTCGACTTCGTTTGACTTGTCGCGGGACATTTGTCCCATAGCTAGTGTATCCCTGGCTTGAAACCAACATAATTCTGCCGCTATACTACTTCATGAGCTCGTACTACCTATACACCAATTTAGTATCTGTATTGTGTAGCTTTCCAAACACAAAAATCTTATGAACCTTCTTCGTTCATGTGCGCTTGCGTCTTTTTCAAATCGAGTTAAACTTCTGAACCGGACCGACGGGCGAACCTGTTCCATCGAACTTATACAAACTTCAATTTGCCATCGAATATGGCGCTTTCAAAGGCGGTTATTTTAAAAGTAGTACCAGATTTGCTTAGTTCGTTATTTGGACACGTGTAATGGTAAGTTTGCGGTGAGATCCAGAGTCCTAAAGAAGGGTAATATATTCTAAATCTATCGGCCGTCGTTTTTTAATGTATGGGTGGCTGCGTGTTCTTATTTAAGGTGATGTGTGTCGTCTAAGAACATTATGTCGTGCCGAAATACTTGCTCAACATTGCCTACCATGGCCAACATTGCCTGGCATAAAAAAACAGTGACTCTTTACTGGGGGCCTGTTGCGAAAATCGAAATTAAATTATCCGCCTCTAGCGATAGAGAAGCAGATAACGAAATTTAGATTTTCGCGGTAGACCCTCAGTTGTCTTTGTCTAATTCCTAAGAATGGTCGCGATTCTCACATTATTTGTAATTCAGAGATACATGGCATTGTAGGTACTTACTAAAGTGTCTCTAGAGGAGCGCAACTATAATCCCAAATGGACTATTTGAATACTGTATAAAAGTGTATTCAAATATTATGAACATAATTCCCGTAGCCGTAGGTTCTGCATACAATGGCGGCTTTGTTTAAGAACGTCGCAAGTGCCTCGAGCCTTCCTGTTTAATGTGTTATTGACAAATAGATCTTATCCTCACTGATAAGGGTCTCTTTTTCTAAACATTTATGAGTATGTAGCAGAGTATATTGAAATAGAGTACCCCATCTTTAACCAAAGGTATATATGAGCGGTCGGGTTTACAATTCAACTGCGGATATACTTAGCTAGCCTAACTACACTCAATGACAAATTTAGAGGAACGCAAGAAAAAAAGTTTAGTTACTAATTTTCAAATTACTTTAGGTAATCCAGTAACTATTTAAACCTTTTTTTTTGCATTCCCCTAAATTTGTCTAAAGTATGTTTAAAGAAAAAGAAAAATTTCTTCTACTTTTTTTAAATCAGAACACGATGCCCTTAAACGGATCCCCACTATTTTTGTTACACCTTGTAGGCATGATAGTAGAGCAAAATAAGTGCCTTACTGTCTTGCATTCATGCCTAAACTGTGTGTGCAGTTAGGCCTTTTACTAAGCGTGCGTGGGCAGACTGAGTCAGGCGGATGTCTTGAGTTAAGCCGCTATTGTGTCGTCTAGTACTTACTCACTGTAGGTATGTACTAGCATTACTTGAATCTATGTGAGCTTAAAAAGCTTGACTTGGATTTTAGAAACATGAACTGGAGTTTTAATCATAAAGAAAAGTTAAAACAGACAAAAATGGGGTCAATCTTACACAGATCGACCTATTTATAGGAGGTTGAAAAAGAAAATGGCCTAAATGGCTTCGAGGAAAAGATGGTGCGACCATGCATGCCTCTTTATTTTGCTCGACTTTGCGGGCGACTGCCGTGCCCCCAGATGGCCCAGATAAAAGGACAGTGTTATGCGTTAAGCAGAGTTTTATATCACTTACAAACATTCACCAAAACCTACTTATCTATCACTATCACCACATATTTGTTGTTTTTTTTTGACATTTAGATTTTATTCTAGAAATTCTAGACTAGTATTTTTTATCCATTTTTTTTTGTTTGACGATATTTTTGTGAAATTCTTAGTGTTAAATTTGATCTGTATGATAATCCAATATTATTATGGAATAATATTAATATCAATAAATTGCTCTGATAATTAGATTAAGATAATATGTACCCACTGACAATCCAACCTCTAGACTGAGCTTAGGTCGATTCTTTCATGAAACCGATGCTGCCAAAAATACGGGGGTGCGGGGGGCCGAGGTGAGCGAATCCCGTGCCGTGATTGGTCCGTTCAAAGACACGGACCAATCACGGCACGGGATTGACTCGAAGATGGAGTAACGCTACCGTATGTGTGGCAGAGGGGGTAGCGCGACTATGCTATGTCTAGAGGTTGGATTGTCTGTGTATGTACCTATGTAATACTTAATTACTATTTATAAGTGCTTGTTGCTAGGCCTACATGAATAAAGTATATTTTGAATTGAATTGAATTGAATTATTATATAAAACAAAGTCCCCCGCCGCGCCTGTCTGTCTGTATTGTATGTTCGTGTTAAACTCAAAAACTACTGAACGAATTTCATGCGGTTTTCACATATCAATGTGATTCTTGAGGAAGGTTTAGATATATAATTTGTTGAGGTTTTGTGTAACCCATGCGAAGCCGGGGTGGGTCGCTAGTAATGTTTAAAATATACCGATAACTTATTTTGGCAAACACGATAAGTACTTACTTGAACTCTTTCAATCTGATATTTTCTCAAAACAAACAATTGACTATATTAACTTCACCTAACATTCCGTTTCAATTGAAGTTATTTGAATCCACAAATTTGGCCTATTATTTAAAAGAATCCCTCGTGTGAACACGCGCCCTAGCGTAAAGGTCGCGCTACACTTGTCACAGATTCGGCAGGTGAGCGAGCGGAGCGAGGGTTCCGTGTGTTCTTCTGTTCATGAAATATTGCTCGTGTTACAGCCACGTTGAATATCGTGAACGTGCCCTAGCGTTAAGGTCGCGCTACACTAAATTGTCACTGACTCACAGATTTTGAGATGAACGACGAGTAGAATAAGGGCTACTTTATTTTAATAGTGCCTCAGAAAAAAAACAACAAATAAAAGCTTAGGACCTACTTTTATTTTATGTAGGCTATAAGTAACGTTTCAACGCAAATTCATTTAAATTAATGTGACATTTTCTTCCGTTACCGCAATACATAATAACTTTACTCATGAGATAAGACTATTTAAATGGATTAAGTATATCCTACTCAGCCGACCGATCAAATAATGCAATATAATGAAACTCGCATGCGAGTTTTCGCACCGACTAAATGAGCCTTAAGGGTTTTGATCGGTCCGTTGAATTGGACGTAACCAACTGTCCGCAATGGTAACTAAAATCGCATGCGAGTTCGCGTGCTGTCTAAATGAGCCTTAATTCAATATGCGAGTTAGCAACATATGGGACCACAATGACAGGTTGATCGTACATAGTTCATCGATCTCCATACGCCCCATACAACCAATACATGTTGCTTCGCCCACACCTACGCTTTAAGGAGTGGTACTCGACACCATTTGCTAGTAGGTACGCGACGAGACCAGTTAGATAAGTGAAACAATCGCTAGGTTTGTATGACTCTTAACGACTTTTACGCCTGTGAAGGTTTATTTATAAAAGAGCCACGGGAATTAATTAGAAATCCCTGCGGAACCCCAAAACCACCGAAATTGTGAACCAAGATGGCGGCGCAGGCGGCGTCGGATTGTACTAGCGTAATGAAACAATTACCTTTCCGCTGCCGAACTCGATTGCCGATCTTCACAATGCCGATGAAGTTATCTGTGTTTTAGTATGTATTTAAAAAGGGTTACAGAAATTAATCGTTTAAGACGCTTGACAAATGCCTGCGGAACCCTAAAAGTGCCGAAATAGTAAACCAAGATGGCGACGATGGTGGCGTGGGATCGTAACGAGCCCGTCATGAAACAATGCTCGTTCCGCTGCCGGCTCCGTCACTTGCTGATTCCTTCGAGCCAACGATAAGGGCTATGGAGTTACGGCCATTCGACGTCATTTTTATAATATCAGCACTTTCAATAATAATTCAATAATACCAGCCAAATAGGCCAATTCTAACGTAAACTGACATCAGAATAATATTTAATTCATACTCGTATAATTAGTTGTCACCTGTCTCGCCCGCGCCAATACATGTACGGACAACTTTCATTGAATGACTTCAGTTACATTTAGATGTCATTCTGATTCTGGTATCTATGTACGTTCGAAATGGCCTGGTATATAAATCGCAATCTTGAATGGCTTCAAAAGTATCAGCCTTGGTATGGTCTTCAGATTTCAGAAAGAAGAAGAAATTTCAGATGAACATGTCAAATGTAGCTTTCAATATAATGGATAAGTAATTAAATAAACAGTTCTAAAATGAACATGCATAAAAGACCATCTCTGACCACTCGGGAACCTTATTGTAAAGTTATAAGGCCTACTATTGTTGAATTGACTGTTGCTATTAACACGTGTCATACTTAAGAACTAAGAATACATTATGCGGCCGTTGTCGCCGGCATATTTTGACAGAAGTTAAATATTGCTCCCGGCTCCGACTGCCACACAATTTTGCATTATTTGACATTTGACGCTTTTCATCGACATATATGTACTTATAAGCCAGGGAGCGTACATTTCATGCCGATGACAGGCGTATGACGTCAACCTACATACAGGATGGACAAAGTTTGAAAAGGGCAATGGAAAAACGAACGTTTATTTATTCGTACCTAATAATGGAAAATATGATTAATCACTGTTATCTAATCAACCTCTTCCGTTTAAGTAGATATATATTGACACTTGAGACGGACATTGAAAGAATATTATCTGACATTGTCACATCACTCACATCAAAGTTTACTCTTTGTCACAAATTGTAGACGTGCGGAAACAACATTTCACTGATTTAAACTTTCACGATTTTTACACATTATTAAATTATACAACGCGATTAAGTCCCGTTGTATAATTTAATAACAACATTTCAGTTAAATTTAATAAGATCAGGAAACTTAATGCTTTGCCAAAGTCGCTATGGAGGCTATAGAATTGGAATGATGAATCAGATGTGCGATTTGGTACAAGAACGAGATGAACATAATATGAATCCAAAATATACAGTGTATATATATAATAGGTATGAATTAAGTATTTCAATGGACGATGAAGTCGATGTGGATAGCGAAGATATGGTGTTCCCTTCGTTTAAATTGTATGGCATAGTATGCTTTGAATTGACACGATGGTGCGTTTCTTTTTTCCAACTTGTTGACTACGTAGAAGATGAAACTGAGTGATAGTACTTAATAATATAATATTACACAATAAAACATTTTGTTTCCACCCCATTAAATACTTATTTTTTTTATTTCAAAAACTATTATGTTACTAATAATCAAACGTTGATAGACACGTTGTTGTGGCCTATAATTAAAAATAAAATAAAAGTCACTACGTTTCCGGTTACTATATAAGTTGTGTCACTACGTTTTTTGAAACATCCTGTGTGTTTATATGAATACGTCATTATGACGAAACCGGCATGAAATGTACGCTCCCTGCTTATAACGAATATTTTAAATTTTTCAAGTAACTTCAAAAATGTACAATAAATAAAATACTACCAGTATGTTCTTACTGTTTCTTTTCGTCAATTTTAAAATAATTGAATATAGAAATTGTTTAAAAAATGTCAGTAAGTAAACCGAGATTGTCGTGACAAGTCGAATGAGTGTTGATGTGGCCACTACCTATATTTTGCCTTTACTTCCATTTTACTTAGTTTCTGCTTTCTAGAATTTCTTATATGTATGTAGTATTATACATACGTCTGCGAAACAACCCATTTCTTCACATGAATGCAAATATATACAATAAATAAAACATCTGTCAATTAAACTATTGTTACTTATTTGTGGGGGCTGTCGGTATTGGGCGCCTCAGTTGACTGTGGTGTTATTGTATGGCGGCCTTGTCCGGCCGTGACTTTGCCAGACGGCTGATTTCACACCGAGCTATTCTCACAATAGTACCTAACTATATAATTATACCTACATCTATTCCAACCTATTCCATTTTTAGGATCTATTTCGGAATTTATTTTTCATCGCCATCTTCCTAGCCCCTTGCGTTTTTCCCACGGCTCACTTAGGAAATCATTTGTATACTTAAATACTGTCGCTCCTGTTAATACTGTCACGGTAAGATTGTGAACCCGTTAGTTTATAATCTAACGTAGGTTAGGTTAATCTCCCTACCGTCAGTTTATAATGTAACTAGCGAGATTATAATTTGACGAGTGTTTACAATTTTACGGTGACATATATATATATATATATATGGGTGAATTAATTCTTATTCTGTCCCGTCAGCCAGGCGACAATAGTATAGTAGCCTCTATTTGTTAGAAGAACTCTTGTACTACGTTATATTGTCGTACTTTTGATAGATGACCCATTAAATTACTATCAAAGTCAGTTAGGTAATAGGGAAGGTATAGGTAGTTACATATGGGTACAAGTGTAAACTTAACACATGCCACTTTCTTTCCCAAGTCGGTAAACAACGCTTTGTTATAGAATCGGATACGAAAATGCACGGCCTCGAACTCAGTTAGTCAAAATAAAACTTACCAACTCACTCGTGCATTTAAAAAATAATCATTCTATACATATCTTAAACATTTTGTGAGAAGTGATTACGGTATTTTTTTTATTCACACGCACATGTAATTTTGCAAAGTTTCTCGTCATAACATGTCCAATTTATAGTGATCCCCGAACGCATGGTATTTCTTATAAATATTATGCAGTTCAGTGAGACATGTGGGTCTTCTTACATTGGTCGGGATAAGGCACGAAAAAAACCGCTTAACGGTACCGTGTTGTGTAATAAATCTGATTTTGCAGCAAGCTGGAATGACCCGGGTTACGAGAGGTCAAATATGTAAAAGATATTTGTTATAATTATGCGCAATTCAAAAATTTAAAATTCAGAATTATAAAATAGATGCACCTTTTGAGATAAGTAGCCGTGATTACCATTTGTGATGTTCCGTAATCAATATGGCAAAACCGGAACTCTTAAATATAGTTTCGTCATATCAGTCCGTAGGTAAGTCAGAGCTAAATATGTTACTCGGAACCTATAAGCTATATTTTAATGAAAGTAACGTAAATACTTTGTGAGCATATGAAAATATAGGTACTTAAATATGAGCGATATAAAAAAATGCATCTTCTTATTAAATCATGCCTGAATAAAATGATTATTTAATTTAAAACGACGTAAGTACCGCGAAGATATGCCCATTTGCTTGTATGGCTTTTTCATATCGTATGATATGAAGGCACGGAACCCTTCATTATGCGTGTTCCGATACGCAATCAGCGTGTTTTATTGTTCGTTTACCTTATTACAAAAGGCATAAGGTCTATCGATAGTCAGAGAATGTTGCTATTAAAACCTTTGCTTGGCTCATTAGAGGCATTACATTGTAAGCGGGCTCTAATCAAGATCTCAAGAGTCTTGTTTCCTTTGGCAACGTCAATGTTCCTTTAATGATCAGAGTGCTATTTTGTATTATTTAAATTTGTTCAACATTTCCTACTTTAAGTATATCTAATCCATATTAATATGATACTAATATACTAATATCCTGACTAAGACTGTTTGTCAACAGAGTTTATAAGTACGAGTATATAACAATATACTCGTACCATTTCACGCTTTAACCGTCGCGTCACACAATCCATATAAGCAAGGGGCTAATTTGGCTTACATATTTCCTTTACAAGTCTGCTCAAACGTCCAAAAACAGGCAAGCCGGCGGGAATCGGCTTTTATTGACACCCGCCACTGCTACTACATATCTGCCACAATTCATAATCCTATAGTTTAAAAAAATCTATGAATCTGGGTGCCTTCAGTATGAAACCGGGAAAACGCTACGAAGAAAGAGAAAATGAAAAACTAACAACAAATATATTTATATTTATTTATTTATTACAACATAACCCTGCATTGCGTTCAGCCGAGTAAGAAGATATTTCCTTGTACGATCCTCGCAGTAAGATTGTGTTGTGAGACTTGTGAGGATGACAAAGCAGAATAGACTAAGAGCTAGCCCCGGAAATAGTTGTACAATCTAACACAGGGGATCAAATCCTTCTTTTTTGGTTTAAAGTTTTCTTTTGAACAATAAGCACTAATTAACGAATAAATAAATATAGAAATGGATACTCGTTATTAACATTTTTCCAAGCTTTTATTTACTTTCACCTTACCGTTGTCTGTCTGTAATCAAATCTTGCAAGTTAAATTTGATCCACTTCCCGGATTCCGATGAAGCTGAAAATTTGCATACACATGTAAGTCGGGTGACAATGCAATATTATGGTACCATCGAGCTGATCTGATGATGGAGACAGGAGGTGGCTATAGGAACTCTGTGATAAAACAACGCAACCTAATTGTGTTTGGGGTTTTCAGAAATGTCTCGATGAGTATTAGTTGCCTGTGGAAAGAAAAGTACAGTCAGCGATAAAAGCTTTTATACCACATCGGTGGCAAACAAGCATACGGGCCGCCTGATGCTAAGCAGTCACCGTAGCCTATGGACGCCTGCAACCAAAAATTATTTTTTTGTCAAAAACTTATTTTCTTTGCAGTCGTATCCTATGTCAGATAAGTTAGCTCTAAGTTTAAGTATATAACACAGATTTTAACAGGTTATTAAGGTAGCTGCCATACGCGTCACGTTAGACTTCTTTGCGGAATGCCCTCACTGAAGAACGACTGCCAAGCACCGAGGTCGAGTAATAAAAATATTAAATTGTATTACTTTTTCCAGGCTCGCTCTCCGTCTAGAATATTCCTTCTCGCTTCGCAACATACTTTCCTATTCAATTAGATCATACTTCAGATAAGTAGAGTTTAGGCAAATTTCATGCAACACTATTGCCTGCAGGCAAAATTTACATGAGCAGATTAAAGTTACAATACTTACCAGAGACGAGTAAATATAAAGATTAGGTAGACTTTACAGAATACAATATTTTATTGTAACGATATAAAGACGCTATAGCTATATCCTACACCGGAACATGCGACACAACAGAAAACCACCGTGTCGCCAATTTTTTATTATTGTATGTCAATGATATTATATAACCATAGATAGGTTTTATACTCATACTTGAGGAGCACAAAAAATACTTCCATATTTATTTCTGTGCCTCCGAAGAAATTTGTTATATTTGATTAATTTTCTCATTCCATCCATCTTTGTCACACTCGTTGTTAAACATAAGGTCGTCTCTTTCTCTTTCGATGTGCGGGAGCTCGTTAGCACGTGCACATTTCTCGCTTGTCCAGCCGCGTCTAAAGGCAACTTGTCCAATTTGTCACAAGGTAAACGCTTCAATTTTGGAACGCCTATAACCTATCTTGAGTTATAAATCATTGTTGTATGTATATTAGTTTGCAAGGTATGTATGGGGCTTATGCCTGATAATAAATGATATTTAATTTATACTTATACAAAAAGTCAGAATGTTATAAATATACCTATGTATATTACGGAAGTGCCTACGGAAGCAATAGGTATTGGAACTTTTACAATCTGTTATTGATTTTTTCATGATAATTAACATACTACCTATGGTATAGGTAGGTAATTAGTCGCTACATAAGGTAAACGTACTAGTGCTCGACATGTTAATGCCCAGTAGATGGCACCCTGCTGTCACCTCTATTGACAATGACTTATGTTTCAAGATGACATGTACTGGGACCGCGTCGAGTACAAGTACGTTTACCTTATCTTACTTGCATAAAATACTGGCTTCCCTAGTTGTAAAATAATATCACTTGCATTCATTATACATACGTAGTTACTTTGTGTAGTATGATAACAGTTACAAAGTGAAACAAACTATGCTAATACTATCATCGGCCTGTTTAGCATACTTTAATAACTCAGCGGGACAACCTTGTTATGTTTGTCACAGAGTTCGCAAACTCTCGTGTTTACTTTACACTCGCTCATAGAATATCACTTTGTATATGTCAGGAAAACTTCAGAGCGAGAAGCTAAGCGCGTTACGGTATAATATACCTACAAAGTATGCAAACATATAGAAAGTCGATTTGAATTTAGACATTGATGTCAATTTGATATCATTTTGATATATTCCATACCCTGTACTTTAGAGGGTTACGTTTTCCGAGCGTATTATGTACGTCTAAATATTCACAGTTGTAGGAGTGACATATATGTGCATATAGCCTATATAAAAAAATTTGCTTGCGAAACCTAATTGCAGTTTTTGGGTTTTAAATTTCATTAATTTACTCTGATTTATTTCTGTGTCTATTCCGTAGAGTATTTTCTAAATTACACTCTTTTCCTCGCGTATTTTTTCACTTTCTTTTAATTTTCATTACCTATAGTCAATAGTCAAATAGTCAAAATATACTTTATTCATGTAGGCCTAGTAACAAGCACTTATGAATCGTAATATACTTATAAATTATCTTAAGCTAATTATCAGAGCAATTTATTGATGTTATTATTCCATAATAATATTGGATTATTATACAAATCAAATTTAACACAAATTTAAGAAATTCACAAAAAGATCGTTAAACATGAAAAAAAAATTGTATAAAAAATACTAGTCTAGAATGTTTCTAGAATAAAATCTAAATGTACATAATATATATTCATATTCATATTTATATAATTATACTAGCGACCCGCCCCGGCTTTTACGGGTTAAAAAATTATACATTAAACATTCCTCTTGAATCACTCTTCCTATTTAAAAAACCGCATCAAAATTTAAAATAAACCGCATCAAAGACAGACAGACATCGGGAAGCGACTTTGTTTTATACTATGTAGTGATAAAGTTACAGAACATGTAGTTGGTCCGACCCGCACCCGGCCAGTTCTCCCGAGTCCCGTCCCGTCGTACAAGTCCTATCTCACTTATTGAAATAGACGCGGAACCTGCAAGTGTAATTCCGCCACGATAAGTCTATAAACTGCCATCATTTGTAATACCATCGAACACCACTTTTAACAGACCTTATTGCAACGAAATCAAATGTACAAAAATCAAATATACAATTAATATACAATTGCAGTCTATATAGCGTCATTCTTTAATATACAACAACATACAACAAAGTTTAAAATAGGACTCTTGCGTTTAAATACCACGTTCAATATTGTTAAGATGCCGTAAGTTCAGAGAGTGGAATTTTTGATAAATCGTACCGCTTTTTTAGATCACAATACGGTTGCCAAAATTAATCAGTAAACTTAAGAATTTTGTCCAGTGAATTCATCGATTCAAATCTAAAACGCACTTTAAACATTTGTAACAATTTATACACAGTTAAAAACATGAAAATTGTTTCTAAAAATGCGCAATAAGTATTTTTATTTATTTTTGTAGAACTCATCGATCACTTTTATTTTGTTAAAACTTACAACAAATTAAAATTCAAAAACAATACCCGCGGTCCCATCCATGCACGCACGCACATCCATCCCGCTCACGCTTACGCTCAGTGAGAGTGAGAGAAGAACACGAACCTACGGGGCCTTAAGAATAGCCGCTAGTTCAATCTTCAAATATATAATATTTGCTAATATGTAGCGTATGCTTTTGTAATAATGGCGAAATATGTATACACATCTTTAAGGTTCTTGTATATGCTATTTCTATTCCTCATTAGTGTTGCCCAACTGTATCGGGAGGAATTTCCATTGAATAGAGTTGCGCAAGAGACTCGAAAAAGGGTTAGTCACTGATTAAATACATACAGAATCGCAACCGTACGGAATACGTCGGTAATTGGTTAGATATTTAAGAAACGACTGGCGTATGTGACAAGACGTTTGATTCGTACCTGGGCGCCTAGGCCAATTTTTATATTGTTGTCAATTTTTTTTTCATTCGATGAAATTTGATAGATAGGTAGATAGAGTTCCCCTGTATTAAGTACATTATGTACAGTAGTGAATTCTGTACATAATAATAGCAATTTCACTTTAGGAGCTTTTCAAACCAGCCAAATTTTATCCAAATGTGACGAAACAAAAATTCGACAATAGAATATTACCTAAAAATCAGCCCACAACAGTAAGATAAGTATTATGATCTTCCTCTTTTCGAAGAATGTTTCGCGTCACCGAATTTATTTCACCGAAAATTAATATCTCTATTTCTCCGAAACCGTAAGATATTCATTGCGTATGGAAACTTGAGAAACCTACCCCAATCAAAAATAAATAAAACTGTTTCAGGGAAAAAATAATTAAAAATATTAGGTAGGCATATTTTTGTCTAGTGCAAAACGGGCACTGATTGAGCATAAATGAATCCATTAAGTCCAAATTTATTGATACCTTCGTAAAATAACCAACTTTAAACTGGCAACCAATCATTTATTTCCGTAACATAAAAACCGCCTCAAAAATCCGTTGCGGTTCGAAATGTAAACTGGTCGGAATTTCGCGTTCGCCGAAACACGACCTTCTGCGCGGGTTCATCGACCGCTAGCTAGCAATGCAGATGCGTTGGCTCACACGGCTTCCAGTCGCTTACCGAGCTAGAGTTCAACTAACCAATATGACCAATATCAATATAGGGGGTTATTCACATGTAGGGGGTACATTTATTTATACTCTCGAGTTGGAACAAATTGACTTTGCGTGGCATTTGCAATGACAAAGCGTATGGATGTGATCATTAATTTTAAATGTTTCTTTAAGATAATCACGCTTGGGCTGCTTTTCTACTTATCTACTGAAGCGAGGATGAGTTGCGGGATCCGCATCCGCGGGACCAACATGCCTCCTCTCAATAGCATTGGGTGTGTGGCGAGCACTGGCCGATGCGCGCAATCGCGCAGGCCTGGCTGTCTTGTGTGTCAGTGAGCTGTCTCTAAAAAGATTTATTTTCTGAAGATTTTGTTTAACCGTTTTATTTAATATGTAAATACTGTTAGTTCGATTATCGTGAGTGGAGTTGTTTATTTTCTTATCGTCAATTGCTGTTTTCCTACAAATACTGTGAGAAGTAAAATAAAGCTGTTGAGTTACACGAAGAATTTCATTGTCGCTCATCACCTCCACACTGGTGACCCCATCTGAACACTTTGAATTTAACGGAAAATGACAGACGACGCGCAAAAAGTCGCGGCCGACGCCCATACAAGCGGGACGTAATTTATTGTAACCCACATCTCTTTGCCGCTCCGCTGAATTGGTTGATTCTCACATCTTCGCTCATCTCCGCCTCAGTGGAAAGACTGCCTTAGCTTAGACTAGAATGGTTGGTGTTGAGAGTGTTGAGACGCGCGCTCGGAGGGCGGTAGTAATGGCGGACATGTACTAACAGCAACACAACACCTATGGTAGTCCTTAAGTAGTTGTAATAAGGAATACTTTTGTTCAGTTTACTGTGTTAACGACGATGGTCGCGTCCCACGCAAAGAGCGAGCGGCAGCGGGCGTCTTCTATGACTGTACGTATTAGTCGTAGCTTGAGGCTTATTTCTGGTTTTATTTGACACAAAAGACTACGGAGAACCTTTTATATTTTATCCGTCGTAAAAGGAAGTAGGCTATAAATCTAGCACGGTAGTTTATTGCCATATAAGTTTATTTAATAATTCCGTGCAACGCAATAAACACCGCGCATAGATATTTCTATGAAAAGTCACTCATATTTCATTTCGGCATACTCAACCTACACAAGTCTGGTATTTCCTGGACGGCCATAACTTCAAAAATCCATCGCATTAGCCCCAAGACTTCACAATAAGCTGTAACTAATTAGTATCATAATCTTCCCTTCCCTCTGCCGAACTCCAAACTTTTAGTTGGCTTTTAGTGGTTAGTTAAGGTTTCCAAAAACCCTGACACGCGCCAAGTCCTCCCATAATCCTGAAATGTCACGGGAAATCTTGACTTGTGGCAACCCTACGTAAGCCCTTCTCCTAACCCACGAAAATTATGTCAAATTATGTCATTATTGTATAATTATTCATCCTACGCCTTAACATATAGGCGGGTAACACACTCATTCGGTTTTTTATGCAGAGCCAGGGCGTTGACCGTCTAAAACAGATCGATTATGGATTAGTTTATTGATTGCTAAAGGGGCTCACAGATTACTAGTTCGCCGGACGATATCAGCCTGTCAGTTAAATGCAAAAGGTGACAGTTCCGAACAACTGACAGGCAGATATCGTCCGGTGGACTGTAAGTAATCTGTGGGCAACTTAAAGTTACCTTGTTGTGAGATTTTTTCGAATTTTGCTCTGAATTCGTACAAAAATCCTCTATCTTTTTAAACTCCACTCAAACTATTATAGATGTTTCCTTGTATCTATGCAGCCAGTTTCCATCATTAGTAGTTTTTTGAGTTTGTGGTCGTGAAACGGTCAGAAATGTCAGAATGTGGTCACCATTGCTTCGCCGTACTGATGTGTGAAGTGTGATGTCGATAAAAAGTCGTAAAGATTAATCTGACTTATAAAACGAGCTGCATATCAAGTGAAACGTACCTATGGAATATTTCCTTTTTCGAAGTCGATTAAACCTCTTGCCCTTAAAACATATCGACCGACATCTTATTTATTAAAACATATTTTAGTTTTGATGCTACGGCGAAACATAAACGTCATAAACATACTCCATTCACGAACATAACCACGTATCTAGACTGTTGAAATCATAACCCTTGTTTTTGACTTTGCCGTAATCGCGTAAAAATCCTTGATAACATGACAGCTTATTTGTGTACGTTTTGGGGATATATTTTTATAAGTATTATTTTGCCAAATCGCCCTAAATTTCGTATCAAAATAATATCAAAACCTCATCAATTGTTTGAAACAGAATGGCCTCCGTGTATCGAATGCTTCTATCCGGGAGAAGGTATTCCGTTCTCCCGGTTTTCTGCGCGGATATTTCGAGGCAGTCAGGCGGGAAATGCATTTATCCACGCATTTTTGCGATGCAACGCTTCGCGTTTTTGGAATTTTTGCGATCAATTTATTATTCCTTTGTGCAGTTTTAGTTTCACACCTCGCTGTTGGAAATATCTGGAAAAAAAGCGGCCAAGTGCGAGTCGGACTCGCCCATGAAGGGTTCCGTATTTAGGCGATTTATGACGTATAAAAAAAAAAACTACTTACTAGATCTCGTTCAAACCAATTTTCGGTGGAAGTTTACATGGTAATGTACATCATATATTTTTTTTAGTTTTATCATTCTCTTATTTTAGAAGTTACAGGGGGGGGGGACACATTTTACCACTTTGGAAGTGTCTCTCGCGCAAACTATTCAGTTTAGAAAAAAATGATATTAGAAACCTCAATATCATTTTTGAAGACCTATCCATAGATACCCCACACGTATGGGTTTGATGAAAAAAAATTTTTGAGTTTCAGTTCAAAGTATGGGGAACCCCAAAAATTTATTGTTTTTTTTCTATTTTTGTGTGAAAATCTTAATGCGGTTTACAGAATACATCTACTTACCAAGTTTCAACAGTATAGTTCTTATAGTTTCGGAGAAAAGTGGCTGTGACATACGGACGGACAGACAGACGGACAGACAGACAGATAGACAGACAGACATGACGAATCTATAAGGGTTCCGTTTTTTGCCATTTGGCTACGGAACCCTAAAAAGACACTTTAAAACGTGATACAGCCATATTCGAACTTTAAGATACGTCAAATATTAGATAAAGAAACGATATGGATCGGATATGTCAGTGCCAAACAAGTTGACACTTGTTTCTCAAAAGTGACGTTTTTGTTTGAAGAAATATGGCGCTGTTAGTACGTTTAACTTCTTAAGCTTTTATGCTCTTCTGTTATCATAATACGTATTAAAAACTAATGTCAATTGTCTAGATTTTTCTTTACCTGAATTAGATGTAATTGGAACCAAGTTTTCTGAGAATTAATATTCAATTTCGCATTTTAAGTACAATGTTAACACATTCGATTTCATTGAAAGTCAAACGAGCACGTCGGCGCGCGGGCCACAATTTAATTATTTCTGCAACATAACGACCTATTTTTATTTATTTATTTAACCGGGCTCGAGTGTCTTTTATTAATGCATTTCTTAATTTCCAAGTCTTAAGTTTACCTCATTGACTACTAAGAATAAATCACCTGCTCATATATTCTACATCATGAGGTAAAATAAGCAAATAAGAAGCAAATAGCTACTGCTTGTACGTCTATTGCGATTTCGCTATCGAGTTGACATTGCTCGCGTAGGTACATTGTGTACGTTTTCGTACATTTGGTACGTGACTTACATTTATATTTGGTGTCATCGCAGTCATTGTTGCGACACTCTGCTTTAGAAAAGGACATTTACGAAACTGTTGTCATTACGTCACTATACAGAGTGCTTCCTGTAACAGGAGCAATAAATTAAACTGTAGGCTGTACTCCTCAAACTGACCAATATTTGTTTAGCAACTTTTGAAAATAACTCAGGTTTTGATTTTTATTACACTTTAAAGTTTATTCTAAGACGCAATGTATTGCAAATTTTGTTATGTTTAAAGCGTGACAAGCAACGTCAAACACACAGATGTCAACGTACATTAAAGGCAATATTTATTTTGTATTAAAAAGAGGAAGTCTAAAGGATTCATAATTTTTAGGGTTCCGTACCCAAAGGGTAAAAACGGGACCCTATTACTAAGACTCCGCTGTCCGTCCGTCCGTTCGTCCGTCCGTACAGTTGTACAGTTGAAATTTTCACAGATGATGTATTTCTGTTGCCGCTATAACAACAAATACTAAAAACAGAATAAAATAAAGATTTAAGTGGGGCTCCCATACAACAAACGTGATTTTTGACCGAAGTTAAGCAACGTCGGGCTGGGTCAGTACTTGGATGGGTGACCGTTTTTTGCTTGTTTTGCTCTATTTTTTGTTGATGGTGCGGAACCCTCCGTGCGCGAGTCCGACTCGCACTTGGCCGGTTTTTAAAAGTTGCTGAACAAATATTGGTCAATTCGAGGAGTACAGCCTACAGTTTAATTTATAGCTCCTGTTACAGGAAGCACCCTGTGTAGGACGTTTTAGGGCCAACACGCGACTACGTTCATTAAGATGTATTAAGGCTAAATCGACTAACCTCTGTCTGAACCCCTTTTAGTCACTATTATCTTTATCTCCTCTTTCGCATTTTAGAACATGCTTTCCGGGATAAAAAACGTCCTATATCATTATCTAGGTCAATCAAATAGCTATGCAAAATTTCCACCTAAAACCTACGTGATGACTACCTATAAATTTTACGTGATTGAGGTTCATACATCCAAATATACTAGCTTTCACATTTATAATTTATATTAATATGACATTTGATCCCCACTTCTTGGTTCTAAGCTTCAATATTACTGAACTGATGTGATGTTCTAAGGGCCGTATTAGTTAGAAGCAGGGATCGGATACCGGTATTTTTTGTATGGGAACGGAAACGGTATTTTTTCGTTCTTTGCTAATTACTTCATTTCTAATTGGGCAATCTAATAATACGAAGTCGTAACCTAAAAACACAACTGAGTCCTACATTTCGAGTATAAAATAATTCAAAGAATATGGTTATTTCTAGGTTTTTGCAAAAAACCGGTTCCGATCCCTGGTTAGAAGACAAGTAACTTTGTAACAGTAACTAGTGTCAAGTTACTCCCTTATATTCTCCGTCACGCGGTCAAGGAAACAGCCATGTAGCGAATGTCGCTTTCATGTTAGTTTATATTCCATGTTCTTGTCCGAGCGGTTCAAACCGGGCCCCCTAGCATGATGTACTTGTTTACTGTCAATAGCAAAAAGTAATAGGTATAGCCGATCGAAATATACTCGTACCTGTAGGTACGGTCGGTAGCATTATGTAGAAACACATTGGTAATTCAGCGGTTAAGTTGTGGTTCGAACCTCGGCTCATACGAACGTGTTTTTGGAAAAAGAAATGAGTTGACATGGAAAATATCGAGAGGAAACCGGGTTGAATACCAATAAGGCCTAGTTTTTCATCTTTTCTTAAGATTAGGTTTCCAAACAACACAAAGTCGGGACAACGCTAAGAAGATGATACATTTCTTTAATGGTATAGTATGCTAGCCATGCCGTCTGTCTGTATCCCAGTGGGGGAGCGAATCTTCATAAAGATAAACAAGTACACGCGGAATATAATAGTGTTCTGACGTATTTACATAGACTCCACGAGCACAGGCGATTCAAGCTCGCTATATACCACCGTAAGCTGGCCTCTTGCCGTATCAACTATATGTAATCGTGTAACATAAGTGTAGCATGTCAGCGGCAAAAGGAACGAGGTACATAGCTTTCAAATAGAACATGTTTATAAGGTACTACAGCCAAGCGAGCTACAATTAAGCGAGTTGCGATACACCAAATGAAAAATATAATGCTTTTCTGATAATAAGCTTGGTACCGTGCCCACTGGAACTTACGAAGACTGAGAGCCTTATATTATTGTAAGAGTGGAGTCCAGATCCCTCCCGAGGGTCGAGGGTCGGGGTCCTCTGTACGGTATGACTTTCAATTCTTATTTGGAGTGAATTCGTTGTACGTAGGTATATCATCTGATATTTACCTGTCACTTTTCGGCGAAGGAAAACATCGTGAGGAAACCGGACTCATCCCAATAAGATCTCGTTTCCCCGTTTTGGGAGTCGGTCGCTTTCGTAAAAACTGTCAATTCAAACTAAATATCTGGCGAGCACCAAACAGAAGTTTTGATAGCTGCATGAAGGGTATCCAGTTCCTGGGAAGCTCCCTGATACCGCGGACTTCTTATTGTCAGTTAATGTTTTGAGCTCGTTCCCACTATGTCGGATGTCGTGGCGATTTTTAATCGTGTGTTGTTTCCCTCTGTTCTCACAATGTCGGATGTCGGATCCGGATTTCAATCGGGTGTCGGCGGTACTGTTCCCACTAGTCGTCTGTCGTGCACGATCGCAGCTGGCGTGTATTTTTCGAGTGGGTAGCGAGGCTTAGTACAAGATGAACGTCGACGAAATGTTTGTGGTTTTGTATTATTTGCGAAAGAAACGATTAGAGGCAGTTAAAAAAAGGAGATATTGGGTACACCCAATTCTCAGGGAAAGATTTACCTTAGGAATATTTCAGAATTTGATAGCTGAATTAAGAAGTGATGAAGTGAAATTTTTCAATTATTTTAGAATGTCTATAAGTACATTCAACGATCTACTATCTCGGATATCAGGATGCATAAACTACACAAAACGCGGGCGAAATCGTTCCGACATCCGACAAAATGTGAACAGCGCTATATTCACTCGTACGCGAGCGAGACACGACACGATTTTTTTCCGGGCTGGGAGGGCTGGCAAAACGCACGACATTTTATGTCGTATCCGACACAAAATCGTTGTCGGACGAGTGTGAACAGCTTCATATAAAATGTTCTGCCAGTAGAACGTACGATTAAAAATCGCCACGACATCCGACATAGTGGGAACGAGCTCTTTGAAAAAGCTATTTATATGTAGGTTCTTAGTTCTTAGGTACCCGATAAAAGTGATAATAGTAATTCTTGATTGATGAATATAATTATTGATTGATTGATTGAATAAAGTTATATTTCATCAAATATATTGGTTCGCCTGAACTTTCTCTCCTATTCTCGGTAAGTACTTGGAATCATTCTTCTGTTACGGACGTGCCTTTTTATTGGACAAGGTTTATTTGAAGCCGTTGGGGGCTGCGCGTGTCCTGAAGGCTTGCAGAATATCCTGAATTATATACAATATCTGGGAAACCGAGCTTTGCTCGGAAAACATATAAAAACTCAAAAATGCGCGTTTTCTCAGGGATAAGACCTAGCTCGATCGATTTTTCGCCCCCTAAAACCCCCATATAGCAAATTTCATCTAAATCGTTAGAGCCGTTTCCGAGATCCCCAATATATATATATATATATACATGTCGCAGTACGATAGATAAAGCCGTTATATAGTTATAACCCTAGGGATATAATTATATGTCGTAACATAGTTATACGAAAGCGATTCATTACTATCTTACTAGGAATATAACTATAATACGTCTTTCGTTTATTGATATAGTTATATTACTGGAGCTATATGACGGATGCATGAGCGATGGCGGGTGGGCGTAGTACCTCGATGTATTACTTCACAGCTAAAATAGTATGTTTCAGAATTATCCTTCAGGTATAAGCTTTCAGGAACGTGGGGAATTAGGCACGAGGTTGGCTAACGTCCGATCTCTAGCTCGGTCCGATCAATTCTGCCCGCGGAGCATAACCGCTCCCGCCTCCAAGTCAAGTTGGCAAACCTGCCCGACCAGTCTACCAACCAAAACAACAAAAATGCCACACCTCGTACCTACTTTCACCCAAGTTAAACTACTTGACGTTCCAAAGCCTTCTAACCTGTCATCTAAGTTCAACAATACGCCAAAAGATGGCGTTACTGTTTACGTTATGAATTTCGTTACAACTTCAGTAATACTAATACGTAGGCAAACATTGCTAATCGATTGTATGCAGGCGTCTAAAACTATGAACTGTAACTAGGGATTGCAAATATTCGAATATTCGACTTTTTCAGACGACATATTCGAATATTCGAATAATTATTCGAATATTATAAAAAATAAAAAAAAGGAACGAGAAATCGGTTTATTATCGTTTTATTCAAAAGCTTTTTTCACATATTGCTAAAACTAATGATATTTTGCAGAAATCTACTTAATTGACTAGATTTTATCATCCTACTATGAGATGCCCACATTTTATAAAAACAAGTAAAACGCCAAAATTAGACGTAGTCAATATTTCTAGATAAAACTTTTATTATAAATGCGTCGTTGCGTGAAATAATATAACTTTAACCATCCAAACACCTAGGTATGTCAGATTTTTTATTAGGTAATTATTTTCCGATTTAAATTAACTTGTAGTCACTCAGAGGCCTGTAAAAAGGCCTTTAATTCCATTGTATTTTGAATCTTTATTGACTTTATTTGTTTTGGCAAGTTTTTATTCGTAATGGTCGGCTAATTATATATAATATTGGAGTATTTAAGGGAAAAAGTTAGTTGACTATTGGGTGGATTATTCGTCAGCTAAAGGTGCATGGTTAGATTACCTAGTCGGGCAGGTTTGGTATGATCAAATTTGAGAATTGCAATAAGTGGCAAGGTTTAGACTTCAAAAATTCGCTTAACGTACGCTAGTACTGAATAAACAGAATGACCCTTTAACTTAAAACTTACGCACCGTAAAAATAACTTACTTTTTGATTTAGTTTTCTTTCAAATTGAGTTAGGTTTCACTGTATTCACGAAGTCTATCGAGAGGAATACAGTAAAAATATTATTTCCTTCGTATTTGGGTACCTACCGTTCCTCATTCACTGTAAATACCCGGAAAACACACAGAAACTGTAACTACAGCGGATAAAATAGATTTTTTATAGTAATAAAAAATATTCGAATATTCGAAACCTGAGCGGCCGAATATTCGAATATCAAAACAGGTCGAATATTCGACAAATTCGAATATTCGAATTGCAAGCCCTAACTGTAACGCTGCAATACGTCCTTCTGGAGTCACGCGGCGACATATATATATAAATAAATAAATATACAAGAATTGCTCGTTTAAAGGTATTAGATTTATTTACCTTTTTACAAACTTTTATTTAACTTGCAATGTTAAACCTATTTATATGTACATATGTAGGTATGTTCGGGTTAAATCTTGCAAGTATAATCGGACCCACTCATTTAATCAAAGTAATTGACAGCGACGGCAACAACGACGCCGCAACAGTATGTAGTTTAATGGAATAGGTATAGAATAGGTAAATGTGTCATGAAGTTGAAGCTGGAAGTCGTAAGCGGAGTAGACTGTCTGATTCACACGATCTCGACCCACGATGCGCACTCGCCCCCGAGAAAGCGCGCAGATGCAGGATTTACTGTCACTGCATAAAGGTTTCTGTCAAGGTTCAGAGTCGATGAGCTTTAATGTCAGTAGACGATGTCATAACTCGGTTGAACGAATAGTTAAGGTACTCCAAAAATCACCATTACCTCGATCTTGAAGTTTTTTCGAATCTTTTAACTTTATAAGCACTCGTTTTTGCTAAGAAAATTTCGCCATTATCATCGCCACCATATGCTGTAGCTAGCGCACAACCTTCCCTTTCCCCTGTCCAACTCCTAGCCTCTAATGGATAGTTGAGGTTTCTAAGAACCCTGACAACGGTCAGGGGATATTCTGACGTATGGCAATCCTATTTACTTATATAGGCTACTTGAACTGCTTACCATCAGCCGGGTAAGCAAGCAAGGCAAACATGCCACACACGTATTAAACAGGTATCAGACAGAATGAGTGTATGGAACCATCACCTTCCTAGCGTTTGCCCCGTCTTTTTGCCAAAGAAAGTACGAAATATTATTGAGTAAGTATGGCGTCGCAGGCGCACGATTCGCGGAACCGCGGCCGAACTTGAAACAAGGCCCTCGACCGGTCCGCGGGCCAGAAAAAGAAATGCTACTCTTATTCTTACTTTATAATAAGAGAGTGAGCAGTGACGTGATTAAAGTATCGATGAAATATCAATGGTCAGAATATTAAATAGTAAAATGGCTATTAAGTACGATTAATTCATTATGAAAGTTGTGGTCAAAATTGGAAGGCTACAAAAGGCAAAAAATCAAATAATGTGAAGTTTTATTTGATTTTTTTGCATTATGAACGCCATACCTATTAAAAAGCGCTGGTGGCCTAGCGGTAAGAGCGTGCGACTTGCAATATTGGTCGCGGGTTCAAACCCCGGCTGTACCAATGAGTTTTTCGGAACTTATGTACTTTCAGTGCTAGGATTAATATTTTTGTTTTAAAATACTCTATAGTGATTGTGCTAACTAGTGGTAATAACAGTTTTAATCGGACACATACGACGTAAGTACATTCACTCTCTAAATCTCAAGTGCCGAATAAAATCAGACTAAAACGCGATTTATTGATAAACAAGATCTATAACATACCATAAACTATATATTGCCGTGTGTGTTTTGTTTAGTACTATAATCTGTGAAATTTTGAAAATTTTCCCATGTAAACCTATTGAGTTATTCATGAACAATACAAGTTCAACAATACGCCAATAGATGGCGCTATACTCTCTATGCAACTTTATTATTCCGTTACAAGCAAGTTAATACGTGTAGCCAAACATTGCTAATCGACTTTATACAGGCGTCTAACTATGAACAGTAACGCTGCAATACGTCCTTCTGGTGTCTCGCTCCGACACATACATAAAAATAACGCGCCCTAAAATATAAACCATAGGAATGTGCGCGTGTGCGTTGTTGACATCTTTGGCGGTCAAAGGGTTACATTTTCTTTCATTATATATGTTTATTATTAACAAAAGATTGATCGAAGTAGGTCCGTACTATTTCAGAACTAATTTGGTTCCGTTTAGGCGACCATTTTTTTGAGTGGCTATTCTGTCATTCGCAAATATCAAAAAAATATTAGCAAAAATCTCTTACAAGGATAGGAAAATTTATATGTAATGTACAGAGGAGTTCATAAATATGTGTCCATTTTTTTCATCTAATTGCAATGGATTAAGGTGAAGAAATGTTTACATATTTATGAACTCGAGTGTAAAATAGATACAGCATAAGGCATGCAGACAGAATGTGTTAGTAGGGGTCTTGACCGATTAATAAGATTATAATATGACTACCTATAGTAAAAGTATAGGTATGTATGTGCTGGCGAGTGAACGGGTCTCGCATCCCACGCCAGAAGCACCACATACCTACTCGGTATGACTCATGGAAATGGAAACATGCGCAAACGATACTCAACCCAACCTATTCGATTATTCGCATTTACCGATTATATCGGCTTATTAAATTACCACGACACTATCCTTTACGCACTACAATCAAATTTCAACTTTATCGAGGTGTTATTAAGACTTATTTTTATTTATGGTGTCTTAAAAAGTTGTGTTTGCCGGTGGTGAGTATCGGAACAAATTGAACTGGTAGTATTTTATCGAGTTTGCATAGTCAGTGGTGCCGCTATGGCCTGCAGGTGGCGGTGGTTGTAGAAAGTTTGGGAAAATTGGCGGGCGAAATTGACAGTTTCGGCCGGACGGCATTCCGCGCTTTTATGCGCGCGCAGGTAAGATGGCCGGCACTTTATCGTCTGTCAACGTGACTGTCACGTTCTAATAATGTAAGTGTGAGAGTGATGCATGATATGATATGAGAAACGATAAAAACGCGACCATCCTATCCGCACAAGTCTGCGCTAAAGCGCAAGAGTTGCTTTCGAAATTTGAAAACCTTAAATTGATTTGGTTTTGCTCGTAGTGTATTTCCATTGTAATATGTGTGTACCTACTTTGCGGTCACCCCGGGCAAATGAATATGAAACCTAGTTGGATTTGGAACGTAGTTATCACTTGGGTAATTAATTAACTAACTTTACTAATTAATATTGAATTATAAATGTTTAGTGTATTACGAGAAAGTGTTAATACATCATAGGCTACGAAGATTGAGTAGGTGTAGGTAGGTACCAGTCCAACTTCGCTTTAAAAGAGCAAACAGATGAGAACTAAACCTCTATTTTTAGGGTTTTACTAACAATAAAAATCTTAGTCATTCTACCACACGAACAGTCTTCGTCGGAAAGAATAATTTATAAGACGGAATTACATACTATAAAAATAGGTTAATGTGAGGTTAACATCTAAACTTTAACCGATCTGTTTAATTTGATCAACGCAAATGGCCATAATTAGCAAACCAATTATCATTCAAACTTTATAGCGAGGTCTATTTAAAAAGTACAACTCGAGAACTCCGCGGACCCTAGCTGGGCACGACTCGTAAAAAAACGTCCAAGACCAAAACGAGGCGAAGGTAAACCCTTCTTTTTTGTTCCTCTACCTGCCCCTCGAAGATGCAAATCACTGGTTTTTTACTTAAATAACTAGAGTTAACCTTTTGTGGGTGAGATCTTTCGGATGATATTGTCTATGAGCGGTTTAAATCGTGGGTCAAGCGCGTTTAATATTATTCAATTTATTTAGGTACCAATCCCTACTGTTCTCTATTAATATTATAAATGCGAAAGTGACTCGGTCTGTTACCTCTTCACGCTTAAACTGCTGCACCGATTTAGATGATGATGATGAAATTTGGAATGGAGAATAGTATGAGTGGTTTACTAATGAATAGGCGTAATATATATCAATAAATATATCTTATCTTACCTTATCTAATACTTTTTCTAAAGTATAACACCCCAAACTATTTTACCCATATTATCATTCCACAAAAAAAAATTGTCAAAACAACTTAAGTACCGCAATTTTATAGTTAGCAAAACTTTTTTTGGCAAGTTATTGGTTAACAAATAATTACTTGGTCAAGTTTTACTTAACCTACTTACCATGCACCACATGGAAAAATTTTGGAATCTTGTATTTCTGTATGGGAATCGAAATTATCCGTTTTCAAAATGAAATTTTGCTTTGTTTCCTGTGAAATTTTCCTTAAATTTCCAAGATTTCAACTCTTCCGAAACTTTCCGCAACTTGCACATCAGAACTTTCGCATTTCCAATATGTATCAGACAGAAGCTATTAGTACTCGAAAAACATTACCCTTTCTTCTTAAGGCTGGTAAAAAGACTAAAAAGTGTTCACTCGCAGCCTCCTTGCATCTGACCGCGTGCGCAGACGCAGACTCGTACAAGGCTTAAGGCCAAACCAGTTTGACCACACCGGTCAATCAACGGACACGTCTCGATGCGACAGGGTTCCAACTCTATACCATCGACGAGGTGGAAAGGACCTTGGTAGTTTGGGTGGGTGCCCAAAAGCGAATGTCAATTTATATCTGTTCGGTGTGTGGATTGGGAAAAAATTTGAGAGTGTAATGTTGCGAGGAGTTGGACGACGGAGTTTTTGAAAACTTTTCCAGTGATATGGAGAAATAAAAAATGTTTCTAATATTTACGTACTTGTTATAAATGACTAAAATTATATTCATTAGATTCTCTGAATGTATCATTGACACATCCTGTATGTATCATTGACTTATACATATATATTTATTTATTTACCGTTATATGTGCCGTTGTCAACCATTATCGGTTGTCAATAAGACGCTATTTCCATAAAGCTTCAATTTGACGAATATATACTTAAAGAGTGAATTTTACATTGCGATGGCATGTTTCGGAGAACTTAGGTAGATAGTACTAAAAATAAGTGAGTTAACCGTAAAATCAGTTTAAAGTTAGTATGACTCACGTCAGTAATTCGGTGACAAACATACCGATATTGAATGAAACAATAACGAAAAGGTTAATAAGTTGTTTAAGAACTTCCTTCTATTTGAAATACTGCTTAAAATGTAGCCTATATCCACCGGACTACAAAAAATAATCGATTAACAACTTGCATTTTAAACGGGTTAGTAGGTACTGTATGACTTATGACGGGGGAACATTACCGGTAATCGGGTTCGAACTTAAAATATTTAGTCATAAAGTTTGGGAGCTTAGCTGTAAGTTACCGAATTAAGAAAATAAGGAAAAATACTGTGATCTACCTTGTCGAGTAATGGTTGAGTATAGAATTTCGTAAAATTACAAAGATGGTTATTTTCTTTATGCAAACTGATTTCTACCCTCTTTTATGTCTTCAACGTTGAATCGATTATGTCCAGTTTTGATAAAAACTTGTCACTGCTATCTATTATTTAAATTTTTTTGTATTTAGATTTGAGTAATACTTAATAATGTAACACTCTTGACTACCTAACTTCATATATCAATACATTTTTGCCACATAAACCTGCTTCAAAAATCAACGTCTATATTCAAAAGTCGGGCGTCTCTGCTGTTGCTCGCGCGCATCTCGCGGCGCTGACGTCACGCGCGGCGTCCAATCGCGCGCCGCGCGCCCGGCCACGCCGTCAGTCGCCTCCGCCCATCGGCGCGAACGCCTGTGCCCGTGCCTTCCAAATTTGAAAATTCTCAAACCGTGATTCTGTTCTAAATGTTTTTCTCCAGCCAGTGTCTTTGCATCCTTACAAGGTAAGTTTTTGTAACTTTTGAGAATTTTTTTTGAAAAGTATAGTTATATCCGGGTTCGCTGGGCAGCCTTGACCGGTGCGAACCCGTTCA